>NC_133237.1:6635591-6938318 GCF_040436345.1 Pagrus major
GGACGGCAACAGTAAGTCAGTTTTTGCTGCCTCTTTGAGCACCCACCACTCCTTTTTCTCTTCTCAACACATGTTTTGTTTTTCTCCCTCTCAGTGGCGAAGAAGATCGATGAACTCCAGGAGATCCTGCGTAAGAAGGATGAGGACATGAAGCAGATGGAGGAGCGATACAAACGCTATGTGGAGAAGGCGAGAACGGTCAGTCCAACCTAACTGAACGTGTTGTCCTCGTCAAACAGCTCTAAAATAAAAGTGTGAAGGTTATTTTTTCACTGGTTAAAGGGGAACTCATTCACACACATCATTCTGCTTACTGGTGTTGGGAGTACTACTGGATATGTGAAAGAAATTATATAAGAGCTGTCTGAAGACTGATTTACCTCAAGTGATGTCATTTGGGTCTGAAGACTTTAAGTTTGAAAATGAAAAATCTGGAGGTGTGGAGTTCTGCTACTAGCATAACACACCTACATCTCTGACAGAACTGTCGGTGGCCGTGTTGCATTATGGGTAATGTAGGTTTTGACAAGGAAGAAAAATGTGTGGAATAATGAAGACAATATTTTTTTACACTGTTTAAAGGAGTGCAATGATAAATCAGCAAAGTAAGAAATGTCCTTTTTGTGTGCAGGTGATCAAAACCCTCGATCCCAAACAGCCGGTGACTGCGAGTCCTGAAATTCAGGCACTGAAGAACCAGCTGACAGAAAAGGAGAGAAAAATCCAGCACCTGGAGGTATCAACGTTGTGACTTAATTATACAAATTCAGGTCATTGTGGCTCTTTGAATCTCACTAATGCGTGATGATCTGTTCCTGCTGCGCAGCATGACTACGAGAAGAGCAGAGCCAGACATGACCAGGAGGAGAAACTCATCATTTCTGCATGGTACAACATGGTAAGTGAGTGTAGATCTGTGTAGAAGGGACTTCAATGTTTTCATGAGAATTTCATGTCAGTGAACTGACTCTCTGTAGTTAAACTGAGTTCTTTTGAGGCCAAACAAGGATTTTTACTGGACAAGACAAAAGTTCTTATTCTGTACATACTCTTTTACACCCACACCTGATTCTTCACTCCTCCTTTGTCTGTCTGTCTCTATCTCAGGGGATGGCGTTGCATCAGAAGGTTTCTGGCGAGCGAGTAGGTCCCTCCAACCAGGCCATGTCCTTCCTGGCCCAGCAGAGGCAGTCCACCAACGCCAAGCGAGGCCTGACACGACACCATCCGAGATAAAACATCCAGCCAGTGGAACAAACATGAAAGGAAGCACAGAGAAGATGAGGCGATCTACAGTAGACTTCTTCATCCGAACTCCCTGCACCTTTTTTGCCTTTATGCCTTCTTTACTGGATCGCTGCACCTCAGAGTATTCCTCATGCTGCTACTGCCCCCTGCTGGCTCTTAATGGTACGAGAATGTTTCTTTTCCCCGTGGAGCCCCAGAGGAGAGATTTGACTGTGTTGAACTCTGCTGTTGATTCAGAGTCAACCCATAAAAACAGAAATGATGGGAGTAGAAAGAGTTGTAGGGCCTAAAGAGATGCTGTCTCACCTTTTAAGGTGACTTTTATTTCCTCTGTAGCCTCTTGGACTCTATCCTGTTTGTTTAAGGTCTGTTTTATAGCTTATAGCTTTTATAGCTTTTTTTTTTAATCTTTTATCTCATACAGTAGGATGAAATGTGAAGTAGTTTTGTCAAGGTTACAGTTAGAGGCGTTATGAGGGGTTTTTACAACTGCTATTGAGGTGCTAAAGAAGCCCAGGAAACAGACTTTCACACTGAGCCGTTAGCACATCTCCTTGGTTTTGTTCATTTGTTTTGAATGTTGCAATTTTTTGAACCATGTGTTTTGAGGTGAGTTTGAGTCTCTAATTTTTATTCAAAAACATGTAAAGACCATGAAGTTGTGCTAACAGCTTGAATGGGTTTTCCCCTATGTACTCTGTCACTGGAATCATTTTCTCTAAAATTACAAAATTGCTCTATAGGACACACCAAAGCACTTTCCTAGAAGGGTGGGTTTGTTCGGTGCCTCACAGAATACTTAAAATACTCCTCTGGATGACACTGAAGTTTGACATATTCAGTGTCAACCTCTCCTCTCTGTCTCATTTGACACAAATAGATTTTACTTAAAGACTCACTGCATCTTGCTCATGATCATGTGACTTCTGCATATAATTTTTTTAACGTTCTCATTTGTTGTCTATGAATTTGATTATCACCTTACGATTATTTTTCTTCTTCTTCCCAAAGATTAAACAGGGTGTTGGTTGTGGGTAGGACCTAATTGCACTCAACCACTTTAGACTCCAAACCAATGTGAATATAGACAACTGAAGGCCTCCTATTTTATTAAGACTGGAAAACCAATACACAATGAGTCCATAATGATAAGAACACTAAAAATAATGAATCAGCTAATGGCTGTTTGCTGCTGCTTGACCACATTTACAGTTCAACTTAACTGGAAGGATTTATCGTTTCGCTGGAATTTTGCCTGTTAACAGGAAGTCGGAGGCGGGTAGAAAGGTTGAGCCTGTAATACAACACATTTATCAACACTACGTCCGCCTTTGTTCACTACTGGTTAGTTTTCCTTTTGAACAGATCTAGTCATTTTTGTCCATCCCATGTCAGAGCTCTGTTTTGTGACCTTTACTTTGTCTCTGTGAATGTTTGTGCTATTGTCTACACAGACCAGGATCCTGCTGTTGTGTGCACATTTTTCTACTGTTTGAGTTCCATTATTTGAGTTTATTTATGGTGTTAAGTCAATATCTTTACTACACATTTGCATGGCGTGAAGGGGTTAATTTAGGTTTTACAGTGTTTGTATCATACTACTGGTCTCGTAGATTATAGCATAGTGTACATCACACAGGGATCAGAGGCAAGTTAAATATTTGTAGTCCTGTCTGTTCTACTTTTGCACTACAAATAAATGGGATCTTAAGAGATGGTTGTCTGGTGTTGTCTTTGCCAACACATTTTAAGTAAACTGAAGAACCATTCACCAGTCCGTACTGACTCAACCATGTATGGAAACTTATACAGAAGGATCTGAGCGAGAACACTGACCCAGGTTTTATCACCTTGGTCCTTCTCGTGGGTGCACTTTAATTCTGTCATGATCTAAAGGCCAAACTGATTAGTCAGACTTCTCACATCCTTCAACAGCCTGACCAGTCCAGTAAACGGTGAAAGCATTGTTTATCTATTACACCACTTTCTACAAGCATGTCTTGATGACAGTCTAAATCTTGCTGGTCAACAAATAATCACTAAACAAAATCATGTAAACAGCATGTTCCTTCAAAATGGCCTGTTGGAGACTGCAAATTGTTTGTTAAATTTTACAAATTGCAGTTAAGTTCTTCAGTTTTTCTCAAGGAGATGTCTCCTAGAATTAAGCTAAGATGGAGCTGACTATAGTTCAGCTTCACTTTCAATTACTTGAAATCCACTGTGATGAATATTATGCACTTCTATGTACACGCCTGCCTTACTTTATTCTACCTAGAACTTATAATGACAACAAATCTAGGGACAAATAATTTTGATTCCCAAGAATCAGCAACAGGTCATGTTTGGTAGAAACCAGCTGGAGAAATACAGATTTATGATGTACCGCATTATAGTGAAGGACAAAGGGTTAAGTGTAAGGACTCGAGGTTTGTATTTTATTGTGGAGGTGGAAGTTTTAACACGGATTTATTTTGTGATAATAAAAAATACATTCATGCTTTTAACCCAGGCAGAGCAACACAACAACAGTGGTCCAAAGAGGCCAGAAAGAGCTTTTATTTTTTAAATATCAGTTTCACTTCCGGCACAGCAGGGGGCGCCACAGCCGCGACGTGACGTCACCAGTGGAAATTAAAGATGGCCGACAGCAAGTGATGGACAGCGAAAGTTAGCGATAAGCGTTGGTGAAATCAGCGAACCTCGTAGTCTGTGCCGCAAGTATTTGAACTTTGTTGTGCACCTTTACTGTATTAACATATTGGGATACGTCCCACATGTGAACCGGAGGATTAAGTTGAGATTGTTCGACCGTAAAAGACTCAAAAACCCGGGCATTAGCCCGCAGTATTAGCCACGCTAGCAGCCGAACCAGCGTCTGCTTTTGTTTTTGTCGAGGGTATGCGAGAGAGGGCCGACACTGAAGTATTTATATGCTTTTTTTTATTTAAACTTTTTCTTTGATATTTGCATTTTTTCTGAACCGGACGGTGCATCCGCTTAGTTGATTTCCGGGGCTTTTTTTTTACATTGAATTGCGGGTGGGGTCCAGCCCGTCTTGCAACGTGTTGACAGCGCTGTTCTTTAAAGGCGAACTTCACAGGAAAGCAACACTCCTCACTACACGGACACATACTCGCTCTGAGCCGCTGGACTTTGCCTGTTCATGAACATGGATTCAAAGCGGGCGCACGGCAAACCTCAAACAAGCGGCGGCAGCAGCAGCGGCGACTCCAGCCCCGCGTCCCCCTCCGGCAGCCCCGCGCCCACGGCAAGCAAAGCCCCGGTGCCCGGAGGAAACGCGTTCGCTAACGACGGCAGCTTCATGGAGATGTTCAAGAAGAAGATGGAGGAGGAGAAGAGGAAAAAGGAGATGCAGGAAACAGGTGGAGAGACGAGAGCCACCGAACAAGGACAGGCATCAGTGGAAAAGAGGCCGCCTCCCGTGACGAGCTTTGTAAGGGGTTTGGTTGTAAGATGAGATAGCAGTAGTTAGACACATCCAAATTAAATGCACCATGATTGACAGTCTTACTCTAACTGGAATTTAAGTGATAACATCCTGATGTAATGGCCAACATTTAGCATTTCACACACATGCCAGTGCTTGTGTTATATTTATTTTATCAACACGTTGTGGTAATGTGTAACATTTGTAGATCAGTGAAGACTAGGGGATGCTCCTCACTGACCATGGTTTCCCTGGTGGTGCGGCAAGAAACTAAATGTAGACCTTCTGCTCTGGTGTAGTCTCCTTCATTGGCAGTCCATCTGCAAGGGCTCCTATAACGGTTTCAGTCTTCTATCCCCTAACCCAGGTGGGGAAGCGCAGAGGCGGAGTGTTCCTAAAGACCGGCATGGTTGCGAAGAAGCAGAAAAACGACACAGACGTAAGTGGGGTTTGGTGTGGGGAGTCAGGAAGGAGTGTTCTTTTACACTGGTAATCACCTTGTGCCTCGTCTCCTGCAGGTCGAGCCAGGCAAGAGCGATGCTTGGACAAAGTACATGGCTGAGGTCAAAAAGTACAAAGCCCACCAGTGTGGCGACGACGATAAGACCAGGCCTCTGGTCAAGTAGGTTCCAAAAAGCGGACATGAAGCGACAATGTTTTGAGGGGAAAACCATCTGGGAGAAGCTCCGGGTATTGCTGACCTTCTCATACTGCCAGTTCATGTTACCCTTCACGTCAAGTCTTTTACAAACTGCTTAGATTGACAGACCTTTTCCCTTTTTGTATTGTTTTTGTCTTGTTTATTTGTTGGACTTTGATCTGGTGTCAAAAGGTGTTTGAAACGTTCATTATTGATCATTATTGTTGAATATTTTGATTTGTCATGTCTGGGTTAAGTTAGGGTTGATTAAAATTGGATTTAATAGCCAAATCAAGGTGTCAATTAAATTTACACTGCCCTTTAACGTGTGGTGTTGTGCCTCAGTTTTGTTAGATTCTCACTGTAAGACATATGTTGTAGGGAGTGCAGAGGAAACATGGTTGTTAGTATTTCAAGTTTACATAAAATGAATCCATTGTGAAGGGAAGGATTTTAATTAAAAGTAGGTTTGAGTTCCATACAGAAATGAATTCCTTTAGGAATTCAAGTACAATGAAAAACTGTACAGCTCTCATTGAAAAAAAAAAAGCTCAAATTCAATTTGCAGTTTACATTTCTTACAGGTATCAGTGATAATTACATTATGATAAAAACAGCACCAAATAGACAAACTGACCATGCATCAGAGAGGGAGACATACAAAAGGCACACTTGCAACTTTCAGACTCACCAACCAAGCTCATTCAAACCCTCGCACATACACACACAGACACACACCTTGCACTCTTAAAAATCCCATTCGTCCTTTCTCCCTGTCCACAGTGATATAGGTCTATCTTGTAAACATTGACAAACTGAATTTGTCATTTGATTTAACAATTCTATGAAGAATAGTATTTAAAAGTTATCAAATTGTTTGAAAAGTTATATTTAACTGTGGTATTCATGAAAAGTTGAGCTGATCTTCTCAGATCAAGTATCAGACGTGTAACCAGGTCCTCATCTCGGACCCCTACATGAGTGGTCAGTCCATCTGTCTCGGTCCATCCTGATTTGTCCCAACACTTCAATAGACAGCATGCGCTGGGCATTGAATTCCAGCTGTATCATAGAGTCTTCCTCTTAGCATCTCCTCCCTGGCTTTGACTGACATCTGGACAGAAATAATACAGTTCTTGAAAAGTTAGTGAAGAGCATTGAGAGACACATTACAGAAGTTGGACTACAGATATAAATGAGTACATAAAAAGGCATGCAGTCACGAACAGACAAGCAGAAAACGGAGTGGGACCAAACGGAAAAAGACAACCCAAGACAAAGCACACCAGACACTTGAAAAGAGAAAAGGAGGGCAGGGGAGGGAGTAAATGGAGCAGGCTTTGAGGGTGGAGGGAGGGTCAGATTTTACCTGAGAAAGCGAGCTGCAAGTGAGGAGGCAGAGCAACCTGAGACCCTGACTGGAGACTCTTATACAGATCTGAGGAGACAGGACAAGGGAACAAGGAGGGAGGGACAGATTCCAACAAAACGGGAAGGGGAAAAAAGTGGAGAAGGAGCAAGATGGCGTAGAGGAAAAGGACAGGTGACAACAGCCAAACAGAGGAGGGTAAAGATAGAGAGAGTGAGAGACAGGTGGGGACAGTAACCAACACAGGATTGACATAATTTTGGTAGGAGTGCAGAAAAAGGGGAAAGGAGAAATTTGGGGAAACGAAGCAAACAAAATGGAACAATGTCAGACAGGAGAAAAATCACAATCTGACACACAATATGGTGATAAACAAATGAATCTGTAACACACAACACAAAACAAGGCCTATACAGGAACATTCAAACAGATAACAGCAAAGCAACCTACACAGTGCCTGCCTAAACTTATATTTCCTATCACATCAGAAACTTTCCTTGTTACATCATATTTAGCACCTGCCACCAATTTTAGATGTATGTGTGCTGCATGAGTTAAATTTCAGTAAAAAATGAGTATCCGTGTTTCTGGCCTGCGTGCATCACTCACTCTGGGTCAGGGTAGAGAACGATGCATTGCTACTGGCTGCAGAGCCACTGGCTGCCGCACTGGAGCCTGCTGCCCCCAGTGGAGGCAGGTTGAGCAGCGGAGGGAACTGGAAAGGCAGGGACACGGGCACCAGGCCCCCCAGCATCCCAAAGCCCAGGGGAAGAGACGAGGCTGAGCCGAGCAGACCGCCACCGCCTGCCGTGGAGACCTGAGCAGAAACAGGCCGTTAATAATCTTACAAGTTTAATACTTTAAAACTGCTAATTCTACATGTTAGAGACAGCAGCAACATCATAACTGTGTTTATGAGCAAAGTAAAGTGAGCAACACTTCTACAATCATTTATTCTGGTAACCCAGTTTACTTATTCTCAACCCCTTTTCCATATGTGACTTACAGTTCACCCAAATTACAAAAGAATATTTTCCTACCCAGAATAAACGCTCAGATCCATTCATTGTTTTTAATATTACTGCTACAGACAGCTGTTTGCAAGACAAATGGTCTCTTAAAGCTCTGCTATCCTCCGCTTAAGCATATGTGTAGTACCATAGTGTAAAAATGCATTAAAAACCTGACGCAAGTAGAGGTATGCGTATTAGCAAAACATAATAAAAGGACATTTTCATTAATTTCTCAAGGAATAATGCATGGATTTTCATGAAAAAGGTGATTTTAGGTGGCTGGTATCTATGAGTGAGTATCAAAGGAGACTGAGGCACGCGCTCTTCTGGGTGCCATTCTACCTACTGATGCATTAACATAAGCAGCAGAGAGAATTACGGATTACAGAGAACTCCTGTTTTCATAGTTTTCGAGAGAATGCTTATCACAATTTCTCAGAGTTATTTGGTTTGTGTAAGTATTCAAAACCAAAAGATATTGAGTCTATTATCAACTGATAAAAGCAGCGAATCCTCACAATTGAAAGTGTTTATTCAAATTAGCTGCCGATTAATTAACTAAATGCCAACTATTTCACATCTACAATAATAAATCATTATAAAAAAATGTCATTATTAGTGTACCATAGTGGTATGTAATCAAGCAGGTCCTTTTGCTGTATTTACTTAAGTTTGAGCCTTCTGCCTCCACCGATATATCTCAAACTGGACATAAGTGAAGGTCTCAAAACTTCGGCTAATAAAACTACATGTCTACATTCAAGTCAGGGTAAATTGAAAATGTAAGTGGTTCGGGTGCATTGACTCCTTAAAGCAACAATTTGTAACTTTCTGGATAACATTTGACTGTTAAATCTCATCCACAGGTCATCAAATACTGACGCTTTGCGTTGGTAGCTCAAGTCTGATGCCAACCCCAAAGTGCCAGTATTTGATGACACTCACTGGAGACCACGTTTCCCTTTTCAACCAATGCTTTTTTCCTGAATTATCAAAAAAACAACAGGAAGTACACACTACAGGTTACTAGTGTGGACATGCTGGCAGAACAAACCTGTGGCAACTGAGAAGAGACCGATGACGATGGGACAGACGCGATTGGCTTGGCCCCCTGAGGTGTCCCGCCCCCGGGCCTCGGACGCTGCCCTGGATTGGCAGAGGCCACTGTGGGGGAGGCACTGGATCCTGAATGCTTGCTTATGGATATGGTGTTAATAAGGCTGGTGTTGGTGGTGCTGTTGTTGTTGGTGGTCTTCTGGCTGCCTGGAGGAGTGTAGCTGCCTTGCCCCGGCTTGGTTGCTCCTCCTTGGGCACCTGAGAACGGCGGGCGGAACCCTGCTGGGCTTTTGGGAGTGTACTGGTGTATGTTGGGGGTTGCCTGAGACCTTGGGGTTATGGAGATGGAGGGGGAGACTGAGGTGGTAGTGGTCACAGCAGGGATGGGGGTGCGGGGGGTGAGTTTGATGATGGGCGGGACGCTGCTGTGGGTGGACTTGGTGAGAGTGGCGTGCATAGGGGTGATGAAGTTAGACTGAGGCCGGGGCTGGGGCTGAACTCCAGGGAGCGTCTGAGAGAGGGTGGGGGAGGGGGAGGATTTACTCTGCGGGGTCTGGGGAAGACGAGGCGTCTGGAAGGTTTTGGGGCTCACGTGTGAGGGGGATGTGAGGGTATGTGGCCGAGACTGAGGCGATGTGATGATGAGAGTGTCACCACTGTTGGCTTTATTATTATTGCTGCCTTTGAGGAGGCCAGAGTGGGGAGTGGAGAGCCCCAACTTAGATCCTGGGGCCACAAGCGGGGATGCAGTGGGTGGTGGACGTGGTTTAGGTGGAGATGCTGAGGCAGGCATGTTGGCTTTAGCCACGCCCACACCCAAAGTTCTCTGAGTGTTCAAAACCGAGTGTCTGTGTGCCTGCACTGTACCCTTAATCACCCCCATCCCATCCACCCTCACTGAGGGCAGAGGGGAGGTCACGATGGAGGGAGGCCGAGACAGAGAGGTGGAGGAAGGCGAAGAGGTAGAGATGTAGTGAGGTGCGCTGGAGCTGGGAGTATTGACAGAGTTCTTTTTCTGTTGCTGGATGACTGACGAGGAGTGGAGAGAGGGGGGGTTGGTGGTGGGCTTGGGTCTGTCCGGGGATGGGGGGCTGTCCCCGTGGGCCAGGCCCTTGGCTGCGTTGCCGAGGATGGCCAGGGCCTGGGAGATAGAGTCCAAGGAGGGAGCCGTCAGGTCCTCGTCGAGGGAATCGAGACATATGGGCTCAGCCGGTGACTGGGGCGGTCGCTTGGCAACCTGGGCTGCAGGGGAGGGTGTGGCCCTTTGAACCCACACAGCCTCCTGTAGGTACAGAAAATTACATTTACACATATTATATCATAACCTTACCACACATTTCATAGTCATATTAAAAGGACGGGGTCACAGTGTTTCAATATATCGCAATAAAGCCTAAAAATATTTTTAAGGTGACATTTCCCAACCCTAATCTCTACATTTAAAGACTTTCTAATGATCTAATCATTCCTCCTAACTTTATTTAATTTGAAAGCTGCATTCACATTACAAATACAAAATATTGGGCAGTCATGTAAACACAAACCACCATATTTTCAAAAAAGGTTTAAGGTTGATCTTAAAGTCAGAAGTCTGACCTTTGGCTTTGCCTTGGGAGTAGGGACCATCTTCTTCTTTGCTCTGGAACAAAAAACAACAACAACACAAGTGAGTGAGAACAAGCTGGACATTGGAGTCAATTATGAAGAAGTCAGTTCATAATAAGTCACATGACTCACGTGTAGCCTGTGAGGTGACCGTGAGCCATGGTGCTCTCTTTGAACAGCATCCTGCAAACAGAAATAAACATGTTGGAAATATCAACACAGCGAATATTCATGTAGAGGGATTTCACTTCTCAGCCAGCAAGTTAACATCAGGTGGGCGATTGTTGAAGTAATACCGCAGACACACACCTGGCCTGCATCCAGCCTTTAGGCCAGAGAGGTTTCACTTCGGTCTCCATGAAGGCTTTGAGGTAGTCTTCTAGAGACAGCGAGTTCTTGCCCTCCAGCTCATAGCAGCCCAGCTTCACCCGCACCAGGTTGCACAGCAACAACCTGGAAATCAAACATCTACAGTAAGCCCTCCATCACTCCACGTTATGTACATTTACGGCCACCTGTGTGAAAAGTGTTGCTCCCTTCCTCTATGAATCTGACCTGAGTTTGTCGTCCCAGAGAAACTTCTTCCGAGGGCCCATCACCCTCTTCCCTGGTTTCTCCTCGTCATCATCCTCTGAGCCGTTCTTCTCTCCCTCCTCAGACTGCTGCCTGTGAACACACAAATGGTCATCACATAGATACAGTGAGTGTGATAATCGAGGATTCAGGGGTCTGGAGTCGTGTCCTTACTTTGCCACTTTAGCAATGCAGTCCATGTTGTATCGAGCAATCTGCTCCGGCATCACACTGCACACTGCCAGTTTCAGCTTCAGCAGGGGCGTTCGAAGGCGGTCGTCCTGGGCGACGGGAATGAGCACAGTCAGAAATCACACTCGCATATGCTGGGCGGCACAACACTTGCTAAATATAGAATTGGATAACGGGCAGGTAGCCAGCAAACGCAGCACTGACACAACAATGACTTTGCTTTCACACAGTGACATTTAGACGCACCTGCCAGCTCACACTCTCACTAATGTTTATATCCTGTGAAATACTGTGTAACATAAGCCCTCATGTTACTACAGGTCCATGTGATGCATTACACAACATCAAGCTAATTAAATCATGTAGAGGACTGTTCATGTCTCCTTCCAAAGCAGAGACATAACGAGCAAACGACAATGTGTTCCAACTTGACGCAGCAACATTTTTTCGTCTAAGAATAATACTCCTCCCACACACCTGAATGTTGAGGCTGAGCTTCTTAAGGCGTTTGAGCAGAGCTTCTTTATTGCAGGGCACAAAGGCCTCCAGGTGAGAGTAGACAGCTGAACGCACCTCTGCAGGCTGCTCCTGAACCTGCAGCTCGATACTGAAACACACACACACAAACAGAGGATGATGTCAGAGATTTCCCCACAGTCACATTTGGTTTTTATGCAAATCTAATGCAAATCTAAAAAGGTACTCACTCCAGCAGGATGTTGTTCATGTCCAACGTGAAGAATTTCTTCCTGCCCTCTTCATCAAATAGACGGGACGCCTGTGCCAAGCGACAAGTGTTAAACAGACTAAAAGGTCAGTCCCGAATCAAAATGTTTAACGTCTTTGTCGGGATGGTTTTCTGCAGCAGTCACATCAGAACGTTATTTGTATCATAAATATTCGAAATAAGAGTTTCAACGATTATTCAATGAAATAATTAGTCGAGAAGAATATTAACCTTCCACTATGATGATGGTTTAGCCATTTTTTAAGGCATGCTCTGGTTTCACAATTGCAAGTTAATTTTTGCTTGTCATAGGCTTATAAATAATAAATCACAGATCCTTGGGTTTGCTTTGGTTGTTCAGATTGAACAAGTAATCTAAATCAGACATTTTGGCATCTAGAAAATAATATACACATTTTTCACTATTTTGGTGACATTTATAATGAGGTCAAAAAAAGAATCTGCAGATGAATCAGTAATAAACAAACAATTTTGGTTGCAGTCCTGATCTAAAACATGTGATCCAGTGGAACACTGAAGTTCGTACCGCTCTCAGGTCTTCGATGCGTTTTGCGAGTGGGCCTGGGAGTCCACTGGGCAGAGGAGGAGGAGGGGTCATCACGCTACTCTGCGACACTCTGCTGCCGCCTGCTTTATGTCCCATCCCGAACGAGCCGTTCTCGCCCTGCACCGGACTGGAGGGCTGAGGAGAGTCCAGCATCCCGAAGTCCAGGTCACCCATCATGTCCTGCAGTATGTCGTTATTGGCCGAGCCCAGCAGCGACATCACGGCTGGGTCGGCGGACAGGTCGGCCATGTTGCAGTCGTTGCTGCCGGCAGCCTTGGGGTGGGTGTTGAGGAGTGCACTGTTGGCGTTGGGCACTTTGGTGGTGGCTCGTGGCAGACCAGCTGCAGCGATGTTCTTCTTGCGCATCTCCTCTTTCTCCCTGGTGAAGCGACGCAGCATGTTGGCCAGGTGGATCGAATCCTTCATCAGCTTCTTCCTCTTTTTCTTTTCTGGCCGATGAACATTCAGAGCTGAAACTCTGCCAGGACAGGAGAGACAAATAGAAGAAAGACATTCAACTAACTAGCAGAGAACAGGTAGTGACTTTAGGAATTAATCTGTAGTGATTAACTTGTTGGGCGCGTACTGATGGGAAGCCCTGAGGAAATATTCTATACATGGAAAATACTAGCGAAACAACAAACTTGAGATGAAACACTGAGGAAAAATTAAAAGCTCACCCGGGCTTTGGTAGTTTATTCTTCCTGGGTTTCTTTTCCTCCAGAATTCCACCATCTTGCTTTTTGCGACGTTTCTTTATAACCCGCTCCTCACCGTCTTTCATCTTCTACACACAGGAGCAAAACATTTGGTTTATTAATACGGTACAACAACAACAGTCAGCTTCAGACATATTTGATTATTTCATGTGTACAGTCTGCCTGTATGTATCTCAATATTGTGTTCTTACCTTGAAGTGATTATCCTCGGTGCCTGCATTTTCTCCCTCAGAGTCCGATGCTGGTCTGAACTGCAGCGTGCCCGTATTGATGTAGAAGCCTCCGTGTTTTGTGGTGAGTGAAGCCGGTACCAGCTCGTCGTACTGAGGCCAGGAGAGAAGTATAATTACTGTTAGTTTTACTCTACTACTGCATGCCTGTAGGCAGTGCTTAGAAAAACAACAACAATTACACAGTTATTATCCCAATTTAGTCTACATCATAATTAACTTTATGCACTTTATATTCATCTTTGCCGACCACTGTTTCTGTAGTTAGTATACAAGATTTGTACTAACAGAAAATGATACATGTGCCATAAAACTGCAACTTGGGAAAACCAAGCTGCAATTAACCTTAACAAAAAGCAACACAAGACTGAAAATTCTGTTTCCTAAAAGCTTGCTCAAGAAGTTTAATCTCTTCTATTTAACTTTTTTAATTGTATTTTTTCCCAGCAGTAAGTATCTTATTTCCCGTAACATTAATAAACAAATAAATCAAGCAAAAAAGACAACTTAGTATTGTTCACTGGAGTGAACTTAATTTTGTTACCTTTGTTACGTGCGTGATTAGTCGACTACTCAATTAAACATTGCTATCCTCACTCGTCAGCACCAGAAATACCAGTCGGTTGGGCAGTTTTAAACGCGTAGCATATTTGACATAACTTGCACTGCAATGTCATGTCCTTGTTATCAAATGTTTATAAAAAACAAGCAGCTGTTACTAATGTTACCAACACTGGTTAACTGTTGCATCTAAGGTGTAATATATACAAGTTTTATTATGGACAATACTTAACCTTATAGATTGAATTGTAAGTAAAAGTATTGTAGAGGCTTTGGATTTTATTCATTTTAATTTTCACTTTGAGAATACAGTATGAGTAATACAGAAAGAGAAGTGTTTGTGCTTACAGCCTCTGAATTGTCTATGAAAGGGTCGGTCTCATCATAGCCGTAGCCGATGTCGATGAGATCCTGCATCCTGTCCTTTTTCTTCTTCTTTGGGGCAGCACCCTGCAAACAGAGGGAAAACACACAGACCACAAACATGTAAAAAATAAACATTCAACATCCACACAGTTACAGCTGTGATAACATATACACATATCTAGGGACAATAACACTCACATATTTGCTCTCAAATTTCCTGGCCAGCGCCTCCACCTCCTGTCTCTCCCTGTCATCGTCAGCAAAGGGGTCGGTGGGGTCCAGGGGAGGAGCGAGTCCTTTGGGGACCGTTG
Organism: Pagrus major; assembly: GCF_040436345.1. Lineage (NCBI taxonomy): Eukaryota > Metazoa > Chordata > Actinopteri > Spariformes > Sparidae > Pagrus > Pagrus major. Next base: position 6,650,221 of record NC_133237.1, read on the forward strand.
AACCTGGAAGCTTTACCTGAGGAAAACAAGGACAGTGTCAAAATCATCAGTCAGGGGCACTCCACTAATTGTACACATCAAAATCAGTTTCACGAAGAGCATATAAAAATAGTTGTCCAAGTTCTGTTTATGTTCTGTGTTTATGATTACAAGATTACAAGATTACAACTAGATAGAGTTCACGTCAACATCAAAGTTTTAATTTCAACTGGGAAACATATGACTTCCTGAAAGCTCTGATATATCCATCTTGGAGCTTCATTATACAGAAGTGCCTGAATATCTAGCTGGATATGGACACCTCACATCAGCCAGAGTAAATGTAATGGTTATTATAGCGTTATACAGGGTTGTTCCGATACTGAAGAGAAAATGTCTCCAACACTGCCCAACACTGATCCAATACCACGTAATTTTATTATTAAAATTAATAATTTTCTGAACAAGTAGCTAATATCAATGAACGGAAAGCAACATACATGCAGGGTTAGAATACAGCTGTTAAAAAAATATTCATTAACTGTATTTTTTTTTTAAACAATATCAGCCGATACATTAAGTTCAGGTATGGGTATTGGAGAGGAAATAATGGTTTCGGTACATCTCTAGTGTTATATCAACAATGCACAGCCTTTATAACAGTCACTCGACTATCTCTAATCACACAACTGACTGCTTGCAAGGCGTAAACATGAGAATTTTTCTACCACCAATCCCACATGACATCTAGCAGCATTTACCAGGCAGCAAGGGCCTGAAAGGGGCACTCTGTAGTTTTTGTTTCAAATTTTAATATTTACAATATTAATGAGGTAATATTACAAACTCAGATATATCTATTTTTTCCATAACTGAATAACTTTAAAACCAGAAAAGTCACATATCAGGATATAACACATCATACATATGTTAACATAATATATCATGTTTCTGGAGTTTCTACATGGGACTAAAATGCAATATATAAGCATCTGCCTTACAAATCTTCTGTCTCTCCCAACTAAGTCACCAAATGTTTTGAAAACACAAAGCCAAAGTTGCTGCATTACCCCTTTAACATGCAACTTTTCATTATAAACTGATTCATCTCCTGTCTTACTCTTCTCTATCCAGACCTTTTGTTCGGGTCACAATAAATAAATATTGAGCATAATAACAGTAACTGTTGAGTGCAATATTAACTCCACATGTGCACTCTGAAGTAAATAACAACATGTCTCAGAGTGACATCTCAGCCTCACACACTAAACAGTGCAGCCCTCCTGAAGTGATGCCAGCTTAGGCCCCTCCTGTGCACACCATGGTGCCTCCTGTGTGTCCCCTCTGTCCTAACCTGAGTGAGAGTTGAGTTGACCAGCTCGCCGTAGTTGAACTCCGCGGACGCTCGTTCATTTGGCTCGGTCAGAGGGAGGTTGAGGCGGACGGTAGGTTTCGCCTCCCGGGTCTCGGCATCGCCTCCTTTCGTGTTACCGAACGGACCTCCGCCACCTCCTGACCCGACCGCCGCGGCACTTCCACCTCCATCTTTCCCAAAAGTGATGTCGACGGCCTCATCTTCGCGGCGGCGTTTCTTGCTGGACTCCGGGGTCGGCGGCGAGGTGTTGAAGGACGAGATGGTGACGAACGGCACTTTCCTCGGCTCTGCCATTTGACGCTCCACGTCCGACGACCGGGCACGCAAAACGGGGAGCGCCGCACTCCTGTGAGCCGCCGCTGGCTGGAAAGCTAAACCTGGAGACGGTCGACAAGTAGAGCTAGCTAGTTGCTCTGCTAGCTAGCTTCCTCAGAATGAGTGCTGCAGGCAACACAATTACTTTTATCTCCTCTCAGCCCGTATTAATCCATATAGTAGTATCCCTGGCACCGACCCCGTCACCTACGAGGGACTTAAACAGTGGGAAATCGCAGTTTTGATTGCTTCCATGAAATTGGTTGTTAGCTACCGCAAGGAGGATTCTGTAGTAGCCATCTTGATCATTATTATCATTATTCAGTGGCTGGGCGTGCGTATGAAAAGAAAGCGGAAGCCGGGGAGGAAAGGGAACAGCGTTCGTCCAATGACAGAGCCGGAACACGCCCACCTGACAGACTACCGCGAACGTGCAGGAGATGATTGTTCTGAACAGGCGGGATGTGCGGACCCTGAACGCCTCACGACTGTTTACTACAATGAGAAATTATACTGTTGTTAATGTTGGACGGGCTGTCTGCCCTGGTTGCTCTTGAAAGCGGAAAAAGAACACTTCTAAGGAGGTTCACTTCAAAATGATGAGCTAAAAACACCCTTATTATGAGTTCACAACATAATTTGACCAAAACTGTATCATTTCAACGTGTGCAATACAAATCAAGTATTTGATCTCACTTAAAGGGGAACTGTGTAGTTTCAAAGAAGAAATTATGTATTCTCTGTTGCAGATGCATTGTTTTAATAACACAATAAAGTTAAGTGAAACTCAAACTCTGTGGTTTTACAGAAATAAGAATCGATACACGCATTTAGTGTCACCGCTGCTGAAGTACAAGCACAGATGCAGTGTCTCCAGTAGTTCCCAACCTTTGGCTTGTGGCCCTGTAAAACTAACCCCCAATGACCCCTAAATAAAAGGTTCCAAGTTTCTATGATGGGACTACTTTATGGAAGAAATTAGCAAATTTGTAATTAAATTAAATTAACTTTTAACAAAAATTAATGATGCCCATTATTTTGGGGGGGGGGCTGGAGAGAAAAAAAGCTAAAACTTTATGATAACGGTGATATAAGTAAACAATCTTGAGAAGGAAAACGGTTTTCTTCACTCCGTATAGTCATTATTGCACTTCTAGTGAGAAATGTGTTTCTCTTAACGTAGGGATAGCAAAGTGGAGTAGTGCGATTCATGAAATCATTGTATATCCCTAGGAAACATTGGAAGTGATTATTATTTAAGACCTTGCAAAACACCATCACACTACAGATTTTGTTTGCTCGGGCCGCATTCTTCTTGGTCTCAACAATGGATTTCACCTGTCTTCTTTTAATGCCTCACTCTTGTTTTTCTAAACATTTTCTTACAAGTACAAATGGCAGTAAAAAAAAAAAAAAAAAAGTACAACTGTTACACCAAGAACATTTTAAAGTTGCAGATCAAATCTACATTGATTCTTGCTGGGCTATGATAAGCCCTTTGGTCATTGTTTCCCCTTTTTATGTTTGATGTTTTCTAAAGTTGGCAGTGAAAGTTTTGGCTACAGCTTCTCAAGCTTGGAAAAAAAAATTCACTAATAATTTTAAAAAATAAATCACACACCCACTTTGTCATTTCCACTAGTCTACAAATTAATGATCGTCATATTTTGATCCATCACATTCAGTGTCTATCAATGACGACTGAACTTGCAAAACACGTTGGCTGTAACACTCCACTATTGTTTTATCATCTTTATCTCAAAGTGTCAGCACTTCATATATGCGTTTCAAGTTAATCAATGGCTTGTAATCCTTCATTCTGCAGTGTGGGAGGAGCTTAGCCATTAAAGTCAGAGCCACAAACTTTCAAGGGCTTATGTAACATTCAGGGCTAATTAAAATGTGTCAATACATCAGCTATTAAATCCACTCCTGCATTCATAATAGTGCTCAATAAGGAAAGTACAGGAGCAGCCTTGCCTCACATTTCGGGCTGACAAAACACCCTGTCCTACACCAATAGTCAGCAAATCATCTATTCAACTTATAAATGTAGTTTCATCTCTTCTAGTCACCTCATTTTATTACAGCTCAAACAAAATACAGCAGGTCTACACTATAGCATTTCCTTAAAAAGCATGTTTTATGGAGGGACCCAGCTCTCTACCATGCTGAACGCATTATTTCAAGTGTCACAACTTCCACTGGCTTTATCAATTAGCATCCAACTGCATTTAATATGAAAACATTGCAGTTTTAGTGACCTTCAGTAAATTTCAAATGAATTAACAGAGCAACAAAGTTCAAGTGTAAACAAACACTTTTATTGATGCCAGAGTTGATGATTTAAGACCAGTCAGAAGTGGCACCACCCCAGTCAGATGCCTGAGCAGTGGGGGCAGTGGACCAATCCTCTGTGGCAGGCTGAGTGCTCCAATCCTCTGCAGGGGAAGAGAGAAAAAAAAATAATAATAATCAATTATTGGAATCAATATATATAGATTTCAGATTCATTATAAACTAACCAGAAAATACTTCACCTGTCTTGACAGCTGGAGCCGCTGTAAGAAAGTAAAAGCAAAAGTTAAGTGACAAATAAAAAAAGGTAAACATCAAATTGCAATTTTGGATAAAAAATAAAGTTTACTCACGAGCAACTGTACCAGCAGGGAACTGCTGGATGGGTACAGATGGCACAGCAACACCTTCAGACCAGTCAGCCACCTCAGGCTGGGTGAACTCAGCTGCAGGAGCACTCCATTCACCCTGGAACTCTTCCTTTCCAACAGCCTTCTCAGCTGCAGCCTGTTCCTCCTTCTCAATCTGTGTTTAAAATATGCATGTGTATTATTGAGTGCAAAAAATAAAAAAATGTATATCTCCCAAGGTGCATTGCATGTGCCTTACCTCTTCAGGATCCCTGTAGAAGTACAGATCAGGCATGACTTCCCATGGGTGCTCCCTGGAGATGGTTCCCCTCATTCTGAGCACCTCCCTGGCCAGCATCCACCACATCAGACCCACAGAGTGGTGACCCTGCAGCACAATCACAGATTAGCTATGGATAAACACGATATACAATATATACCTGCTGTGGCTACATCTTTTATACTTTATAATATCTACAGAGGACATGCAACAGTTTGACTTTGTGGCAGACATCTACACCCGTCCCAGAGTGGTTCAGAGAGGGCAAGTTAGAAGTCAGGCTTTTTTATTTTGCACACATCCTACACCCTGCACAGCACAGACAGGACAGCGCCGGGCTCTAGCTGTGTGCAAGGATTTATTGATACACAGCAAACATTTCAATGATTGATTTTTATTCCGCTCGTCTCACCTTGTTGTTACAGGGGATGGAAATGTCCACGTATCTCAGTGGGGAGTCGGTGTTGCACAGGGCAATGGTGGGGATGTTGACATAGGAAGCCTCAGTCAGTGGCTGATGGTCAGCACGGGGGTCTGTCACAATCAGGAGGCGGGGCTCTCTGAAAGCTGCCTGGATCTGATTGGTGAAGGTACCAGGGGTGAAGCGGCCGTGGAAGGTGGTGGCACCGGTGGCAGAGGCAAACTTCAGCACTGCTCTCTTTAGTGCGTAGAAAGAACAAGTTGCAATCAGGATCCAAGTTAAATTCTGCTGATTATTTACATTGGAGAAATTTAATTGTGGCTCAAGTTGCTATCAAACGCCAGTCATGGGACTGCAGTCCTCGTGGTGTCAGCGAAAACCCAGCCAGCTCACTCTCGCACACTTCCGACACCGGAACACCGACATCAGTGCCCGGCTTTAACAGTGTGCATATTATAGTTAATGTGCCAACATTCCAGTGTCTAAACTGGCAGTCGGCAGACAATTAGGACAATTCAGATGTCAGATCAGATTGTTTACCTGGCCAGTGTTCCTGGAGGAGATGACACACACATCAGCTGGGTTTTCAATGGCAACAATAGCCCTGGCTGCCAGAAGCAGCTTCTCCCAGGTCTTCTTCAGGTTAATGATGTACACACCTGGTGATTGAAAGAAATTCAGTAAGTTATAACTCGATTGGAGAGCCCTGAAAACATCTTTATACTGTTTAATCTCATGCTCATGTCACATCACACTAAAATCTTGCAACATATTCCACCACTCACCGTCACTTTTTCTCTTGTAGACATACTGGTCCATCTGGAAGTCCAAGTTGGTGCCTCCCAGGTGGGTTCCTGCAGCCAGGAACTTCAGCACATCCTCCTCCTTCATTTGAAGGACATCCAGACCTCCGGACATCGTGACCACTTTCCCTGCGTTACGAGTTATATGGGAGAGCTGGGAAGAGAATGAACGGCATTGGTTAGTTCATGCCAAGTTTGTGACATCGTGGGTGTGTACGCAACAATATTAGTCCAAAAACTAGAATTTTATGATCGGGCAAACTGTACAACAATTGATTTCTTGTTCAGGGAAGTCATGATGGTTGATTACTAGAAAAACTGAAGCTGATGAGGCTTCACGGTCTTGCTAAAAAAGCGCACTCCAGCCCGCTAAGAAGCATTAGCTTAAAGCATCCGCGTTACAGACGGGCATTAAAAGCGTAGAACCTAGCTACAAAGAAATATTTATTTATTTTAACTCATTGTTACATCCCTCATGGCAGATATGTACATTTATTTCAGGTAATACTATTAAGTGTAAACAGTATTTATACTCAGGCGTGAGGGGCACACTGCTGGATGAGCGCGTGTCAGATGCTAGCAAGTTAGCTTTCGTATTAGCATCATATACTTTGGGATAATTTAGGACGATAAAGACGCTAAATATACGATTTATCCGGCCCTGAAGTGTGTTTAATATTCAACATATCATAATATCCCCTCCTGGGCCTCATTTAAAGGCATATTACCAAAATATATCCGTTAAAGAACTCACCACGAAACAACGCCGTATGGAAGTCTGACCACACGGTGAAAAGAGGACGATGGGAGGAAATGACGTAGTATTTATACCAGATTTCCAAGCGTGTGATTGGTCGGTTAATGTGAATGGGGCGGGCGAGTAGTTCTGCCAGTTGGCCACCAGGTGGAGCCTCGGGCCATGTGCTGTCATGATCGGAGCGGAGGTAACTCGAGGCCGGAGCGCGGGTCGGATGGGTATCCCATATTAAGACAATGGGGATGGAAAGACCATATTAAGACAATGCTGAGACGCTGATTTCTCGGTGAAAGACTGACCTTTGCTGCAACTATATTTGCAGGAGATAAGGAGTCCTAGGCCAAGGGGACATAATGTGTACATAATGACACAGCGAATTGAGAAATAATTTCAGATGAAAAGTGTCTAACGTGCAGATAGTTGTGTATGATCCTGTAATCCTGGAAGGACTCATTAGCAGAGGCAGTTGTGTTGGGAGACTGAACAGACTCACAGGTAGATCAGTTGGTCCATTGGCAATGGTGTGATCTAAAAACTGGGTTTGGATGAATGTCAAGGACATTGAGCAGATGGGTCTTACAAATAAGGCCAAGGAGGAGTGGGGCGACGTGTCACATGGTGGAATAACATGTTTTGGAGTTCTTTTTTCTGGGAATAATCCAGGTTGGCAACACACAAAGCCGTTTTGTTCAGTCACCATGAAGTACCTCATAAATGATTTATGATGCTCACTCAGACATTTTTTTTTATCAGCCTTTCACTCTATGAAACCTGGACCTGACACAAATTATCACACAATCATTTATCTGTAATGAATGAAAAATATCACTGGATGTGACACAGTGTGTTGAAATATGGCACAAATAAGAGGCCCACTTTAAGTTTAAAAGAAAGATTACTGCTCCAAACCCTGCCACGATGAACTGCCAACACTTATTTAGAGACAAATCACATTAAAAGTAAGAGGAACGAGTCTTTATGAAGTTTAGTTCTCTCTTTCTCTCTGACTTTTAATGAATAACTTTGTCTCAGCAGATATTAACCCTCAATAGCTTACTGTCTTACTTTATCCTGACAGTCCAACACTCCTTGTCCTTATTTCCAGCTTGATGTTATGTCACCACCCTCCCCCCTCTGCTGTTATCTCTGTCTGAGAGCGCCACGATCAGTCTTTGGCCCTCATGTTCTGGCAGTCTGCTGCAATATACTGAGCGATATGGCTTTTCTAATCTCTTGGAAGTGCCTGTGATAGTTTTACACCACGGCTGAACCAGATATTTCTACTGGCAGAATCAGTTTTATCTCCTGTCCGGTTAATGAGAAGAAAGAGGCAAAGTACAGATCATTAACTGCTGGTACTTGAAGTTGAGTTAGTAGAAGAGAGCTTTTGTTTTTAAGTAAGTGGTTCTTAGTAAGTGGTTTAATCAGGATTTAATTCAGTTTCCGTCACTGCTATAAAGATAACCTGAAGTATCAAAATTATGCATGCTGCTGCTTATTTCTCCATACAAGTAAAACTGAGATGAAACGCTTGGTTAAGTCTGCTGTGTAATAGTGTCACATGGAGATACAGCTGCAGTACTTTCACTACAGCTTTTCAGAGGTCAGCCAGCCCTCAGGCACTAACCTGAGGCTGTCACTTTCTGTTGAATCATTCACACTGAAAAAATGCTTCATGTTCCACATAGAAATACTGTGCAGTGTTTTATTTTCTTGAGCATCTTTAAATAAAAGGTAAGAACACTCCAACAACATCTTTGCATGAAAATACAAATATCAAAAGAAAAATCAGTACTTTTGAAGGCATTTGAAAGTATTACAAGCACATATCAGAATATAAATATACACCATGTTAAGCAAAAGGCATTCAACAGACTCAGGTTTTAAACTGTGCCTGAGGGAAACGCTGGGGGTTAAAGTGCATTAAAGAAGTCTGAGCTATCTGGGCTATCTTTCAGATCACATGTACATGTTCCACAACTGTGGAAAAACCAGACACAGGAATTCCCACCGAGGCATTTCTAAAACATGTCTCAGTCCAACTACTCATTAAGGTGTAGGCATTTTTACAACTTGTAGTGCAATACAGAACATCATAGCATACCTACATCATTTAAAAATACTTTATCCAAAGTTAAGTCGCCAAGGCCCCAAAAAAATAATAAAATAAAAAAATCAGGTTCCTGAAGTTCAGCAAAGCACATTTCATCAAACAAATGCACCACATCTCTCTTGAAGTCCTACTTGTCATTTAGGCAACAAGTGTACACTTTCTTCGCTCACCAGTCTGCACCTCCTGTTGCAGTGAAATATTCTAAGTCTTTGACACTCGTATGAGCGACACATCATCAGGCTCATCTGCACTTTCACAGTTCCATCCTGTCCACTCATCACTGTCTCGACTCTAGCCTTCTCTTTCCTTCACAAGCGTCTCATCAATTCTCCACTTCAGGACTTCAGTCCGACACGAAACATCATCTGCTCATACACTGTCCATGCCATGGCGGCCATCATGGTCCTCCTCAGTGCCCGTGGGACTGCCCCTCTGAAGAAGCCCTGGAGTCTGTGTTCCTGAGGGAGAGGAGGGAGAAAGACAGGTGTCAGATACAATCATTAATAGTATTGTGCAGCGATGGATATACAGATAAAACTTAATCTGTTTACAGACGGACCTGTTGTGACCTGACAAGAAGAGTGAGACGCTTACCATATAGATGTATCTGATAGCCTCTGCTGTCCTCAGCTGTGGATTGACTTGGACTTGTGTTTTGACCACATCAGCAGGCTGCGTGATCAGGGAGGCCAGTACACCCGCCAGGATCCCACAGCTGAAGTTTGCCAGGGGGGCAGAAGGAGACATGCTGATTTCTTAAAGAAAGACAGACAGCAGGTATTTAATTCAAGTGGATGTTAAAAACAATCACCTGTTTAATTATAGTATTTAAAATGTAAAGAAAAAATAACACAGAATAAATGGAGTCTAGACAAGACGGACAGCTACTGTTTTTGTGTGCTTCAATCATGACTTTCTTTGATATAAAGACATGCTGCAAGTTAATACATAGTGACTTCAGGGTGGACACTTGCCTTTTGGCAGCGAGGCCTTGGTCTGGCTGTAAAACATGACGTAGATACCAGAGAAGGGAACATCTCTGAGGAGAGTGGCCATCAGGCCAGAGAACAGAGCTGCAGGACCTTCAGTCCGACACACACTGCGCAGAGCCCCGGTCACACTTGCGTAACTGTACTTTCCACACTGAAAGACGAAAACACAAAAACACATTAAGTTAAGTTTAGTATGCACATAACACAGTTATCCAGTAACATAACTAAAACACATTGTACCATCATTCACATTACATTTTGATGTTTGGCTACTTTATACTAATTTGTACTGTGGAAAACTTTATTTTCAAACAAACTAATAGAAGCCTTTCACATGTGTGTTTATGGACATCAGCGGGGTCTGTTGTAGCTCTGCACAAAGTAAATACACCTTTAAGTTTCTTCAGTTATAGATTGCCATCTTTATTGAGATAGAAATGTAAGCATCTATTATACTGCATTTATAAAAACATATAATTTCATAATTAAATAACAGTGAGACCATATAACAATTTGGGATCTTGTGGACATTTAGGAATCACGCTAAACTGGACTTAAAAAAATTGGCTGTTGGAACAAATGGCATTATAGTGAGTGTGTGAAATACACACACTGTGTTATAATGTAGTTAAAACGTGAAAAAAAAATATTTCTCTTGAAAAACTTTGTTCTGTAAAATTTATACAGAATAATCGATCAGCTCTGTGGTCAATTTTTGCCTTGAGCCACACTAACAGGTCCAACTCACCCACTGAACACCCATCCACTGGCAGAGAATAGTGCCAGTATAACAAACAAGACTGGGTTAAGTCAATTATTCTCATCCAAGGGTACTTTCACCCTAGGGGATATTTCTGTGTTAAAGCAACATTATCTAACTTTAAAAACTTAAACTAACAGCTCTAAAATGATGGTACAGTGTCTTGTAACAGGGTGAATGGTCTCTATTGGTCTCTATCACTTGTTTCTGATATGTGTATTCTCAGTGAGAGGGTAGGATCACAGCGTTACATACATGTTTACTTCAAGATACAAGTTGTCAACACATAACAATGTTATGACTTAATGAGTCGTTTGTAGTTGGCACCTACCTGACGTCTGACTAATTGTTACAGACCTCGAATAAACATGAAATACGTCTGCCTGTGCTTACTTCAAAGCGTGTCTTGATGACAGTGACTGGCAGCATGAAGATCCCTGCCACGGTCCGCGCCCCGCCTCCGAGCAGCGCGGCCTCAATGGCCCTTGGGGTCCTGTCCTGGAAGAAGTGCTGCTTTAGAGAGTAGTAGGTGCTAAAGTAGAGCCCCACTCCCGGGATGGTGCGAGCAAAGGACTGGAGGAGCAGACGGATGAGAGAGAAGAGTCAGAAAAGGGAAAAATCTGAAGCTGGTGAATTTGTTATTATTTTTCCAGACACACAGAAGACTTTTGGGATGGAAAAAGTGTAAAGATGTTCTTACCGGTGAAACTCCTTTCCACAGTCCCAGCAACTTCTCTGTCCGCACCACGCTCCGGAGCACAGTCACCATCCCCACTCTGTTCGAACTAGAAGAGAAACATTTGCATGAGCTGACAGAAAGGTTACTAATGCTGAATAATGAATACTGCTTTCATGTGATTGTGATTCAGGGTTTAGCTGAGGTCAAGCTTCTTGTGCTCAACCGGTCAATAAAGTGGTTTTGGAGGTCATAAGGCAAGAAAGCATGTGATGCAAGCTAGTCTTACTGATATTCATGTCTATGTGTGTGCGTGCATGTACACAGACTCACCCAGGCTGCATGCCGCTCTGCAACGTCTGCAGGCGCGTCTTGACGAGGTCGAGAGGCTGGAAAAGCAGCGTGGAGCAGGTCCCGCTGAAGGAGCCACACATGAAGGCTTTGATAGCTGGGTGAGCCTGGGGGGGAGGAGAGAGGAGGTGAGGAAGTGGGAGTGAGGGAGGATACGATGAAAGATGAACACAAGGCAGCTAACAATCATTTGATTTAAAGTGTTAGAATTGCTCCTTGAAGCCTCTTTGATAAGTAAGTAAATTATTTTCAAACCAAACTAATTAGCTTAATAATCAAAGTATGTATAAAATTTATTGCAATAATTATTTTGTTCTTGACGACCTGTGCCCCAAAGCTGTTGATAAGGAAGTAGACATTCAACACTTTATCACTTTATAGGAGTTATATAAGCGACATTAGTCACGGTACAATTAGGTGCTAGATTAGTTAAATAATGTGTCAAAATAACGTCAATTCCTCAGATAAATTTATCTTTGCAGGTGTTAACTCATTGTTTCATTGCTTCATGTTTCTCTTTTATATCAAAGAGGATTATCTGGTACTCCGAGTCTCAGTGAATTGGGTCAGGTCAGTTTTATTATCATCGCAGTTTGTTTAGGTCGTGCTAGACGCTGATAATTGAACTCTGCCATGTCTACCCTTTCTGATTATTCAGCTGTTATGTAACAATGCAGTTTAATCCAGAGAGTAACATATGTCACGATTATGTCAGGATGTCCTGACCTTGAGGTAATTACTTAAGGCAATGACAAACATACACAATCAATCAAAATCACAATATTGTCAAGTGTAATATCCAAATCCCAGAGGCAGCAGGTTTTTTATAAATGCAAAATGTGTGACAAAACAGCATTATAATGAAGTACTGCAGTGCTACAGAGATGCATTGGTTCATAAAACTTGTTCTACAGAAGTAAGAAAACGTGTTAGTTTGGTATAGACTCCACAAAATGTTACATTATAATGATCTTTAGCAGGGTTGTCAGTGATTTAAAAAGAATTCAAAAATAATCAATAATGTATTTATTTATTTTTTAATATATTGTGCAGCCCTACGAATAAAGGTAGGAGAATAAAAATCTGACCTCATCACTTTTCGCTAATATCAGATAAACAAAGATGTATTTAATTGTTCTGGCTGGAAAACTTACCAGGGACAGTTCCATAGTTATTCAGGGCGATGACTCTTTTTCCTCCTCTGGTCGATAATTCACTCTGAAACGTTTGCACACCTTAAAAAAAAAAGAGGAAAAATCAGAAGTGGCCTTTCAGTAATGGGATCAGTCGTTTAAACAACACAGCCTCAGCCTATGAAGCATCTCTTCCAGATGATGCTGGAGCATGTGCACAGTCCTGCCGTCTGTGTCAGGCTGCACACAGCAGACTATATAATATACAGATCACCAGACTGACACCATGTTTCCTATTTGTGACCACCGGACACACAGCCGTTCATTAACTCAACAAAGATCACTGCGCTGCATATTAGGATGGATCTGCAGGCTGCACGATTTCACATGTGAATGTGATCTGGTGCAATTTGTGTGTAAAGGCACAAGGTAAGCTTTGTTCAGCACAGGAGGTCTAAAGAGTCTTGGTTTGTTGTCTCTAAATGGATTTTTGTGGGGTTAAAGTTTTGGTAATAAAATTAGTATGACCCATGTAGACACACTGTATTCTGCTTCAACCTAATAGATACATTAAAGGAAATGAAAGCAGACAAGTCCATTACCTACCAAACTAATAACACATCATTTAACATGCACAACATGCAGCTGAACCTCTGATACAGACAGAAACCAGACACAGATCAGGTGTGCTGTATTCTCTCACTCATCACAATATGAACATTAATGTTCTTATGGGGCTTCTGACGTGATCTCATCATGTGATGCCAGAATTATCAATTTATATCAAATACACAGCATGAAAAACTTCAGGTGTTGCTTACCCTGTTTAGAGTCTGTCTGCTCAACTCTTCTGCAGTATGAGGAGACTGTTTCACAGACTGGTAATACAAGTCTGAAGCCAGTAGTTAGCCACTAGCATAGTTCAATAAACAGCTATAGGACACGGTTAATAAAACACAAAAGGCCTGTCTGACAGACCTTTTGCGAGTTGTATAATAATAAAAAGCTATTCTCCCTCCTCTGACACGGCAGTAGCAGTTAGCTAACCACCTTGCGCAACTATTTTGTCGCAGTCAAAATTTCTCTCCGTCGAGAGCCCGAAAACTAACACAGCGTGAATCCTCCTGACCGACTGTAACAACGGCAGCACAGACACAACTGGACCTCCGCCGCCTCAGGAGCTAACCCTAACCCTGACTCTAACTCTGCAACATTAAACCTGCCGGCTGGCCGCCTCATTCATAAACTTAACCGGCCGGTTCCTGTTTTGAGGACGGCGCGTGTCGTCACTGTGAGAAAGCCCCGCCCATGTGGGAGTTCCCGGCTCCTGATTGGCTAAGAAGCTGGCCGTGCCTTGAATACTGACCAATTAACTGAGGACTCGAGTGAATTTTGATTCAGCAACTTGTCTGCACTTTAAAAACTCAATTTAGGCAGAACGAAGGTTTTTGAAGGTAATTTAGTGGAATAAAAAACTACACCCACAGAGTGAAGATACAATTATTGTATGAGGATATTTTTTCCCCTGAAAGAAACAAATACCACACACTTACAACTGCACTTAGGAGCGACTTTATGCACTTATTCAGATTTTACCATTAAAATAATGTAAGCGTTATAATCAAAATGTTCTTAAAGTAAAACCGTAAAAGTGTCTCGTAATGCAGAAAGGACTCCTATCAGAGCGCTATACTGTCTTCAATATTGCATTACAAATATAGATGCTTTGGGTATTTTTTATATTATTTTAAATGTTGATATTTAACTTGCAATTATAAAGCGAATATATGTAGCAGAGTAAAAGTAATATTCTCCCCCCTGAATCAAACGGGAGAAGTACATGTGTAAAGATATAGAAATACCTTAAGTGCCTCAAAAAAGAAAGAATACTGGAGGCATTACTTTCATATCAGTCACAAATATAGTTCCAATACAAAATATTTTAGACAATAAAAACTCTTATTCTTAAGTCATGACATGAATGAACGTGTTACAGGCTGTTTTATGAACAGAAACATGCTAATAGAAAAACTACTAGTAAATAGAGTTCTCACCCAACTGCCTTGATCCTTGTTTACTATAATTGACTGTGGTGAAACCGGTTCTGACTTGCTTGTGCTCTGCTCTTACAGAAACCCCTGACTGCCTCCTGCTGGTTACAACACATCATTTCATAAACAACTGAGGAGTGGAACTGAAACCTTACTTCACCCAGTTATCTCAAATTATTGACTTAAAACCCCTCAAAAACAAACCTCAGTATGAAGATTAAAAAAAAAAAAAAAAAAAAAAAACACACACATGGTCAACATGTAGCAGTTTAGAAAGCATCTTTAATTGCAATAATACCAACATTTCACAATATGATTTCCACTCCAGAGGTGCAGACAGACAAACATTACAGAACAATTGTTGGAGGAGCATTTTTCTCTTTTTTGGATTTCCTTTGTATTTTTTTTTTAAGTGCGCTGTGAGCTGTTATTTTTAAGTAACAACACATTCCTCTCACTTCCCAGCAGTGTGAGCCAAAAGCCGCCCTGAGCACAGCCTGCGAGGGGTCGACATCATCCTGACACAAATAGCTTGTATCTCATACATCTACTCTATACCTGGCTACATATCAACTCCCCATGTTTACATGATGCCCCGTCAACCACAGTATAGCGTACATACAGTAGGCTAAAGACATGAAGTTCGTCCCTTCCCCCTGATTCGCCTCAGCTTCTCCTACCTCACCAGGCCGTGCTCTGAGAATACAGTGTGTGCTGTGAGTAATCAGCTACCCCACCACCCCCTTTAAACTTTACCTTGAACATTAACGAAAACACTGATAGTGATAAATGTAAAAATCAATGCATGTCAAGAGAAAAAGCCAACCACCCTGCCCAGTAGAACGCAGCTGTATTTAAGGCCTTAGTGTGTGTTGGCAGTCTGTGCACTCACTAAATGAGCATGTGCACACTTTTTCCAAAACTTCCGAGCTTCTCCGTCAATGAAACACACGAATGCAGTGGTTTATAATATTTAGGCTTAAGTGTTTTTTGTCATCTCAGTGCAAAAATAAGGAATTTCAGCACAGTCACAATCAAATGCCTTCAGTATGCGTCAATGAGTCTCCAATTGTTTTTACTTCAAATCTGCCTCCAATTTTTCATTTCCACATGAAGTGTGTGTATATCAAATTATTAAGCTCAAAAGCGTAGTCACAAGTACTAACTGCAGCTAAATTGATAGAATACATGTCAGCATATAAACCTTCATTATAAACGGAGGCGAGAGCGCGAGCATAATAAACATGAAGAACTTCCATTCTTAACCATTATAAAAACTTCTGCATAAAATACAATTCTATAGATTGAGATATTACTTTGGTCCCCTTCCAGTAATCTGTCTTCATTTATGTATACTTCTTTCTTTGTTTTCTCTTTCTTCAATTAGAAAAATAGATCCTCAATCAGGACTATTATAATTGGAATGTTTCCTTATAAAAATATCATTATCTTTTTTATTTTTCCCAGAGAATCAAAAATGAAGCAGAACAAAACAATTTGGCCCAAAAATAACGTGTGTGTATTTGTCAGCATGGTGATTGTCCCAGTTTACTGGCTTCTGTATGTGTGTTAAGAATGCATAGATTGTCAGTGTTGAAGAGATCAGACTGTCACAGGACTAAACTTGAAGGAAGCAGACTGGATCTCTGTCTCTAGTTTCAATGTTTGTGTTCCTCTGTTCAGTAAGTACAGTAATGTGTGCTCATATGTGAATTTTGGGTCTGTCTGGTAATGATGCAGTGGCACTGTGGCTGTTCATTCAGGCTTGGGCTCAGAGGTCTCGCTCTTGGGCTCGCTCTCCTCGTCGCTTTCTATGCCAGCGCGGGGAACAGTACGGCGCCCAAGGAAGGGGAGGTCGCCACGCCTAAAACAGAAAATGAATAAATAAAACATTGATTCACAAGAATTTCCACTATGTTACAAGCAGCAGGACCTAGTGATAATTCAAGAGTGCTCAAACTACCTGTCTGTAGAAATCTAGATAAAAATGAAAGTTACTGGGAATCTGCCGTCCATGTTCCTACCTGAGCTTGTTCTTGAGGGTGGTGACTTCACGGTTCATGGCGTCTGCGGACTCCGTGGCATCCTCCAGCTCCCTCTGCAGTTTCCTTCGGTTGGCATTGGCTCTCTGAGCCTCTTCCTCAGCCTCCTCCAGTTGACGCTTCAGCTGTTTCATGCGGGAGTTCAACTTGTCGACCTGTAATTCCACACAGGTGAAGTTAGACATGCTGACCTTCATAATACATCTGATGTACTACAGAGGAGCTGCATTCTCTTTTACTGTCACTTATATCATAGATCAGTTGTGTTATTAGTTTGACAATGGTGAGTGAAAACCTCAGACCTGGTCCTTGTGCTGCTCCGTGTTGCGTCTCTCGTCATCCACCTGCAGGATGACTTCCTTCAGTTTCTTCTCTGTGCGTCTCACAAGCTTGGTGGCACCCTGTCTCTCCCTGAATCAAGAGCACAACATCAGTCAGACAAAAAAACACAGCACCAAATACTGTCAGCTAGTTTCACCTCAAGGACAAAAGTTTGTCATAATGTATTCATAATGTAGAAAAAATGGCCTCTGGGAGTACCCCAGTTTTACTGGGTTATTATTACTGATGCATTCACAAGGAAGTAGCATTTAATTTAACAAGCATTTAATCTAACATATTACAGTGCATTGTATATTACACATGCTTCCTGGGTAAAATCTTCTGAAAAGTAACTAAAGAGAAATCTGAAAAGTAACTAAAGAGAAATCTGAAAAGTAACTAAAGAGGTCAGATTACATGGTGTAAACATCTGAAATGTATTGAAGTAGGCCTTCACCTGGTCTCCATGTCCAGCTGTTCCTCCAGCTGAGCGATCTTCGCCTCTAGGGCGGCCATATTAGCCTTGTACTTGGACTTGACCGTTCCTTCCAGCTCCTGCAGCTTCAGTTTCAGCTCCTTGTTCTGACGCTCCAGCTGGGCACGAGCACCTTCCACACGCTGAGAGCTGCTGCGCTCAGCTGTCAGCTCCACGTTCATCTGGTCAGTCTAGGAAAAAAAAAAGGGTCATCACTGTCTCTTCTGGAATTAACATTTAGGGTGAACTGTACTGATAAAACGTTGACCAGCTGCTCACAAACCTGCAGCATTGCTTTCTTCAGCCTGTCGTTGGTCAGCTCAGTGTT
Source organism: Pagrus major (assembly GCF_040436345.1). Classification (NCBI taxonomy): domain Eukaryota; kingdom Metazoa; phylum Chordata; class Actinopteri; order Spariformes; family Sparidae; genus Pagrus; species Pagrus major. The sequence continues at coordinate 6,668,041 of NC_133237.1, forward strand.
GCACTGTTCCTCCTCCAGCTCTTCCTCCAGCTGAGCAATACGAGCCTCCAGCCGTCTCCTCTCCTCTGCAATCTGAGCACTGAGAGATAAAGACAGGTGAGAAGGTGATGAGAGATGATAAGGAGGATACAGAATAGTGGTCAATGTTGCTGCGGTTTAATAGCCGTCTTACTTCTTGGCGGCCTGGTTGTTCATCTCATCCTGCAGTTCATCTCTCTCCAGCTGGGCCTGTCTCTTTACTCGCTCTGCAGCTGCCAACTCCTGCCAGTGATGAATGAAAAGAGAAGTAAGTTTAAGTGTGAAACAAAGGCAAGGGAGTAGAATAGACAGTTGACCATGTGAGCTTGCCGACCTCTTGCATCTGGAGCATGTCAGCCTCCATGGCCTTCAGCTTCTTCTCTGACTCCTTGCTCTGAGCGAGGATCTCCTCTCTGGACATACGAGTATCCTCCAGCTCCCGGTACATCTCCTTCATCTGGGCCTGTGGGAACAAACAACATGGTTAGTATTTAAACATATAACAGCATTTTTGTTGTATTGAAGAAATCCCAACAACTGACTCACTTGGAGTTTCTTGAGCTGTTTCAGTGCCTCGTCGCGGTTCTTGTTGGCCATGTCGATGCCAGCCTCCAGCTCCTTCAGGTCTAGCTCCAGCTTCTTACGTGCGGCCACGGCTCCAGAACGCTGCTTCCTCTCATCCTCCAGCTCCATCTCCATCTCTCGCACCTGACAGGTGCACATTTGATTTAACCCCAACCCTTTAAAATCTTTGTATAAACTAATTTCTATTTAATGTGGTCTAATTTGATCAAAGTAATTATTAGTTTCAGCTATTAGAAAGCACCACTGTGTAAGAAATTCCCTAATTTATCTCTGAATATGGTAGCAGCCCATACATTTTAATTTCGTGCTCATTTCCAGTGGATTGTCAAGGTGGACAAACAGGAGCTGACTTGTGTCACCAAGAACACGAATACTGATGTAGGATAGTAAGCTGATGGTAAGACACTATACAGATTCACTGCAAGTCTAGGACCAGTTTCCCAGCAGAAAACACTTGATATAAGTATAAGAAAAATTCAGTCTATATCCTGTTGGTACCTGTTTGATCAGTGCCCTCTTCTTCTCCTCGCCCATTTCGTCACGTCCTGCCAGGTCTCTCTCATACTGGGCCTTCAAGGCCTGCATGTTGACCTCCAGACGCAGCTTGGCATCCTCTGTGGCCTGCAGCTCGTCCTCAAGCTCCTCCAGCTGAGTCCTCATCTCCTCCAGCTGCTGCTCCATCGCACGTTTGCCCTTCTCCAGCTCGTGGACCTGCAGGAACGAGGAAGAGGATGTGTGATGAGGACAATGGTATGTATAGGCTGAGAACAACACCACTGATGACACATTTTCCAGACTTACATTCTTGCCAACATCATCCTTGGAGGATACCAGGTCCTCCATTTCGGCCCGCAGCAGTTTGTTGTTGCGGTCCAGGTCTTCCTTGACTTCCATCAGAGTGTCCAGCTCACGGGTCAAAGCCAGTGCCCGGGTCTCCTTCTCACGGGCCTCAGCTTCAGCTCGGTCACGCTCCTCTGCATAGCGGGCAGATATGTTCTTCTCCTCAGCCAGCATCTACAGAAAGTAATGGTGACCATGTCAAATCACAGAAGAAGACAATCACAAAGAATTCACTGCTAAAAGAAATCAAAAGGGATTAATAGCTTTTATCTTTGATGTATATCCATTTCACACATGCTATGAAAACACTCTCTCACCTGGTCAAACTTCTTCTGCTTCTTCTCCAGGTTGGAGACGATCTGTCGGAGGTGGTCCTGGTCTACCAGCAGGTCGTCCAACTCTTGCTGTAGACGAGTCTTTGTTTTGTCCAGCTTCTCAAAGGCAGCACATTTCTCCTCCAGGCGCTGGTTTGTTCCCTCCAGGTCCCTCTGAAGCCTCTTCTTCCCCTCCTCAGCGGTCTCCAGACAACCTGCATCCTGCTCAACCTTCTTCTTCATCTCAGTGAGCTGTGAGGAAAGATGTGGCGTCATTCAAACGTTCACTGCTGTGAGATCAACATGTGCTTTATAAAGTTGAAATGACACAATGCATTTGTTCTTACCTGAGCCTGCACCATCTGAAGCTGCTTCTCTACATTTTTCTTGGCTTCTTCTTCTTCCTCTAGTTGTTCTCTCAGGCTGTTATGATCATCCTCCAGCTGCCGCAGACGTGTGCTCTGTGACAGTTTTTGACGTGTCTCCTCCTGGAGTAGCTCCTGTTGTACACAACAATATGTAAAGCTGAATTATATGTAGCAGACCATTTGGTATGGTCAACAATTTTAATATCTAAAAATGTTAAAAATGTTTCCAAATCATCTGACGCATATTTGTTAAACAATTAAAGTTTGGGTTACTTATTGTGATTTTCACATCAATCTGGTGGATAAATTCTTCCATGCTCAACTTAAATATGAGTTTAATAGGTGAACATATGAGCAGGATTTCATGATCTCACATCTAGTTTGGAAGTCAATCATGGTTTAGTATGCAACTTTAAAAGTGTGATGTGGAAATTCTTGATGCACACACACCAAGAACAGACTTAACAGTTAAGTAGGGGAACTCTACAACTGTTCAACTTCACACATTAAAGAGTTTTCAATGAGGAAGAAGGAGTAGACATAATTTTACATATTATTGATAAGGTTATTGAAACTTTTAGTGGAAAACTATTAGATCCAAATAGTCTTAGAGCGTTTACAACAGAGCACCAATTTTCATTCCACCAAAAATGGCCATGTAGAAATTTACAAGATTAAACCAGCTAAAAAGCATTTTAAGAGGACATGCTGTAAAACTACAGCCCTTTCATTAAAAAAAAAGAAAAAAAAAAAGAAATTCCACTGCAGGCAAGGATGCATACTCTGATTATGGTAGGTTATAGTTCCGTACACACAAAGTTTAATCAATTTGCACATTGTCAGTTAATATACTTTTGATTAATTATCAAATTCCATTTTTTTCCTCTTTCAGATTTTTGAGGCATTTTTGCCTTTAATGGATAACTGAAGCCAGGGAGACAAAAGGGGAAACATTTGACAGATTGTATTCTGGACAAAGCCAAATCGATTATTGATTAATCACCAACTACTCTAGTTTTATTTAGTTTTAGACCATGGTAGTCCGATCTCTGCACATACAGGAGGGTAGAAACAGCATGCATACCTGAACATCCTGTAGCTGGGACTCCACTGCAGAGCAGTCTTTTGTTGCCTTGATGGACTTGCTCTCCACATCGTTCAGAATGCAGTTCACATTTTCCAGTTCAGACTGTGGACAAGAGGACAACATCTGAACCACTGAACAGAAACAACACATTATCTGCTTGGGGTTCAGTTCGGTGAACTAATACTCAGAATTAGCATTGTTATCACATAAAGGTCATCTTTTACTGAGCACAGATGTGATGAGGAGCACAGACGGCAGTAATCATGCATGTAATAGTTCTTGGTGCAATCAACACAGACAAAACAACAAGAAAACCCTCAAAGTGTTTTGAGGAATTGTACCTGCGTTTTTGCCAGTTTCTCAGCCAGCTCCATTCTCTGGCGCTCACTCTCTGTGTGTTTGAGCAGCAGCTCCTGGACCTGGGCTTCAGCCTTCTTCCTGCGATGCTCGGACTCCCCCTTACCCTGCGACAGCGACTGCAATTCGATGGAGAGCTCATTCCTCTCAGACTCCAGAGCCTGCTTGGCTTTCTCCATGGACACTTTGTTCTGCAGGGAAGGGCAAGTATTAATTATATTTGTGACTGCAGAAACATTGTGTTTTAAGGAGATAATTATTAGTTGGATAAAGGATCATAAATAAATTGTATTTTTAAAATAAAAAATAAATTTTAATTACCCTCTTGGCCTGCTCCAGCTGCTCATTGAGCTCATCGAAGGCCTGACTGTGTTTCTGTCTCATCTCACCCAGCTGCTGCTCGTGAACTTTCGCTTCTTCATCCAGAGTCTTTTTCAGATGTGCCACCTCTGTCTCTCGCTTGGACCTGAACAGGGATAGCAGAGGTTAAACTGCTTGTGTTGAGACTCAAAATAATGCCATGTAACGTAATGGGTGGCGGTTTAATCAATCCTAGACCAATGTCACTACCTTAGTTCTTGCTGAGCAGCGGTAGAGTCCAGAGTGTCCTCCAGCTCTGTCTTAAGGGCCTCCAGCTCTTCTCCCAGATCCCTGCGGTGTTTCTCTGCCTTGGCTCGAGCCTGCCTCTCCAGCTCCAGATCCTCCTGCAGTTCAGAGAGCTGTGCCTCCAGCTCACGGATCTTTTTCTGGGCCATGTTCTTATGCGCAGCCTCCTCCTCGATCCTTAAGGGAGAAGCAGGTCAGCAAGAATGAGTACATGGAGCAGAAGGTGTGGAATATAATCTTAACCTATCATCCTTCTATCATCCATTTGATTCCAAAAACTTATTGCCTGATGGACTATAGGAGTACAGGGGTAACAATGACAATCAATTACACATACAGACCTGGCCAAGGCTGCCTGGAGTTCTTCCTCCTTCTTAGCTAGTTGGGCACGGAGCTCAGCGATCTGGGCTTGCAGCTCAGCGATCTGGTCGTGTATCTCAGTGAAGTCGCCCTCCAGCTTGCGTCGGTTCTTTTCCAGCTCCTGACGCCCCTTCTCCTCCCTGCGCAGGCGGTCTGACAGTAGCAAAAAAGAACAAATTACGAGATTATTAGGGAGGGGAAAAAATTATGAAAGTTGAAAACTGCAATAACACCTTGTCCTTTTTAGGACCACTGGGATCTATAGTGGCAATCATCTAAGTGACTTTGTCTTCATTGTGTTCTCCTACCCTCCAGGTCTGTGATCATGGCCTCGTGTTTGGTCTTGAGTTTCTGCAGGCTCTTGGATTTCTCCTCCTCCTCCGCCAGGTTGGTCGTGAACTCAGAGATCCTCTCTTCCATCAACTTCTTCTCCTGCATTCACAAATTAAAATAAGTTTGCAGAAAGAGTTAAATTGAGCACAGTAGTAGTCACCATCTTAGTTAATTCTTATTACATCAAAAAGAACAAGCAGTCACTGCTACATTTGATCCATCGTCATGTCAGTCCTGGTGATTAGAGTGGTTTTCATCCTAACCTTATTCAGTTTATTGTTCTGGTCATCTAGAACCATAACATCCTCTTCTATCTTCTTCATCTTGGCCTCCATGGTGACCTTCTCTAGCTGAAGCTTCTGTCTGGCTGCCTCCTCCTCATCCAGCTGCTGCTCCAAGTCCTGTGTACAGATAGAAGACATCAGGGTTGGTAAGTCAAATCAGTGTGTAAATCCGTATAGTGTTTATACACCCACAGATTTAAATATGTATGCTTTGTCTTGTGATTGAACCTTTCCTACTTACTCCAATATTTTGCTGCATCTTCTTTTTCTCCGTCAAGAGTTGAGCGGCACGCTCTTCCTCCTCCTCCACACGACCCTCCAGGTCATGGAGGAACTCCTCCAGCTCCTGCTTCTTGGCAGCCAGACGGGCTCTCATCTCCTCCGCCTCAGCACAGAGTTCTGTTTCTGCCTGAAGCTGCTCCTGCAGGGCCATCTTCTCAGCAGCCAGCTGCAAGCAGATGATACAAAAAGGTGATTTTAATATCTTGCACAACTAACTAAAATAGAGGAGAAACAGTGCTTGCATGACATTAAGACCAAGCATCCTCCCTCCATCCATCAATGAATTTGACATGAAGGACAAGGTGCCAATTTCCTGGCATGGAACAGAAAATTAACTTAACTGAGACTGTGGTTTATGAAAGTTTACCTGCTGCTGTTTTTCCTCCATTTCCTGCAGTTGCTGCTCGGCATACAAATGCTTCTCCTTCACTTTATGTAGCTCTTCATCCTTAGCCAGCATCTCTTCCTCCTGCCTGCTGACTTGCAGCAAAGGCTTCACCTGAGGACAAAATGGTAGAAATAATGGGAATTAGAAAAGACGAAAAGGAAAGAACAGGTATGGTTCTGAAATTAAAGTAACTAAACTGTTAAGATATTTTAGGAGTTCACCTTGGTGAAGAGCCTCCACCACTGCCAGTTCCTGAGTTTAAGATAAGCGGCACAGTTCCTCTGGATCACCTTCATTGCAGTCAGTTGCTGCTGTCTCTTGGCAAAAGCCCTTCAAAGCAAGAACAGACAGACTCAGACGACTGTATTTCATATTACCATGAAATTCAATGCAACCAAGATAAACTGAAGTAATACACTTATTTTGGACATCAATGAAGTTATTGTGATATTTTGCTAAGTTGTACAATTAACCTGAGTCAATTTCTTATAATGGCACTAGGGAAAATAAAGGTTGAGATGCAGGAAAAGTCATGTTCATGTCAAAGTTTTATCTCAAACTACACTCCCATATATTTTTTCAGGAGCTACTAGGATCCTAATAACAGTGGAGTCACATAAAGCAGGGATCATCTCTTCTTACTTGCGAGCCACGTAGCCTCTGCACCAGGCCTGGAAACTGATGATGATGTCTGTGATCTTCATGTCCCTCTCCTCCTCCAGGTGAGCGAGGACTCCTGCTCTGAAGAACACTTTACTCTGACCGATCCGGTACAGGTTAGGATCCAGCTCCAGGCTTTTGATCTGACAGCACAGGAAACACACCGATAAATTGCACTGCAGAGGGGCTGGATATTGTGGATCTTGGCTAGAATTCTGTAGACAAGCTTACCATGAGCACACAGGCCTGCTTTCCATCCATGAAGCCCTTGGGGATGGCGTTGGGAGTGAGGATTTCGTACCTTGAAGAGGGATATTTGATAGGATTTTATTTTTTCTGAAACAAATCAGACAGAGAGCAAGATGTAGTGGGAAAGGTGTTATTCTGTTACCTCTGTCTGAACTCCTGGAAGACGATGCGATTGGGGAAGCCCTGTCTGCAGATACGGATCCCCTCCAAGACACCATTGCACCTCAGCTGATCCAGAACCAGGTGGGGGTCCAGTTTACCAGCCTAAAAGGGGAACATTTACTGATCATTGTGGCAAAACAGACAAACATCTCTTCGGCTTAGGTACTTTTCCACCAAAACAGTCTATGATCTTCAGAACCAGAGCTGCAATTCCAATGCAAGAACCTTCCCCAGAAACAGGGAACCTTTGAGGGAACTCAGTAAACTTCCACCGCAGGTTTCTGGGGACATTATTTGACCACCCAAACAGTCCCTGCTCATGTGGTAGTACTTTCTAAAAGTACAAGAACTTTGAGGTGTGGCTTTCAGCAATGCACATTTCTGATTGGTCAAGTACTCACAGCATTTTATTTCAGCCAATATTTTTAAAAGTCTGCAGCTGCAAACCAGTTTGTTTTTTGTTGATTGTGCTTTGGCACATCGACATGGAGTTGCAAAAGTAAGCAGCTGGACCAACGCCAATTGTTGTTGTACAGTCACATGCAAAAAAATGATTTGTAAAAACAGTCGATTTTTCATATGTCAGCGGATATACCTAATCTTGGAAAGTCTTTAAACTGTGGTAGAAATGCAGACAACAATGGGCAGAAGGAACCATTTAATTCCCAAACTATCATAAAGAAATTACATTTTGTCCCTAGTTCTTTCAGTCCAAACACACGGGTTAAGCTCCTCAAAAAGGATTTTGGTCTGGTGGAAAAATTCCTGCAGTGGAAAGGCTAATGGATAATTTCTCCAATACCTTTTTCTCATGATTGGGGATGATGCAGCGAACAAAGTTAGGGTTTGTGTTCCTCAAAGTGGCCATGAGCTTGGACAGCTGCTCCTTGTACAGCTGGCCCACGGTGCGGAACATACCCTTGCGGGTCTTAAAGGCACCGGGCATCTCTGACATGCCAGACACCTTGTCCAGACCCACAATGCGGTCCACTGAAAGAAGTGAGAAAAATAGAGAAGAGAGACATTAGGTACGAAGCCAGCGGGTTTTCATTTTATAATTTGAATATTCAACCAGGTAAACTCAATCCAAATGCATGTCACAAGGAGTAATGAATATGACCATTGTCTCTCCACTTCCTCGTGGTAATTACACACCAGGAGAGGGTAGAGGCAATTCATACAACCAGGACCAGTGAAACACCACACAAACACCAAGTGAATGGGGAGGCAAACAGGAGTCGGTAGAAGGATGACGGAGTGGAGTCACAAAAAGCCAGTGAAGCGTGGAGAGATTACACACCATTATGAAAAATAAAAAAAAAATCTATGCAGTGAGTAGAGTCTATTAGCACTGCCAGTCTGTCGTTCTGAGTGGAAACTATGTGTAGGTTCAATTAAATATGTGCGTCAGGAAAGTGACAAACTTTGGCAGTTGCAGTGGGCATGTATTTCTGTGGTGATAAAAAAACCAAACCAAACCCATGCAGTATATACCCATTGCTGCAGTACCCATGACCAACACCAGGAGTCCCCAAACAACACTATTACACAGAGGGAAAGAAAGGAGAGTTCAATGACAGAGCATCAAGTGCTAAGACACCCAGGAGATTCTGTTACTGCACAAACAGCTGCTTAGACATAGATACAAGTGACAAAATCCTTATCTTTGGAAAGTTTAAACACAAGTTGGAACATTAGGAGAAATTGATGGACAGCAAAGAGGTTTCATGGTGAAAATAATGTGTGGACAGATGGTAGGAATGACAGGGAAAGACTAAATGAAAAAAGAAACCTGTTCACCTGAGTCTGAGTGAAGAATAGGAAAACGCTGATAAAAATAGGCTCTCTGACAATTCTGTACCTCTGAGACCCAGTGAAAGAAAAAATAAGACAGACAAAATGGAGCCATACAGAGGAAGAAATGGATGGAAACAACAAGTGGGTTTTGAGAAGGTAAAAACAAAGGTCCACACACCAGACAGTAAAAGAGAAAGAAAGAACTATGAAATGTAAAAAAGGAACAGGAAAGCCAACATGAAATATATTCGAACTTCAAGCACCGCCACTGGAGAAGCAGCAGTGATTCCTGGGTTAACACAACAAAGTTAACATCTGCCTCAACTCACCATCCTTCCACAGCTCAGAGACAAACTTGTCAGTGGACAGGTTGAGCAGTGTTGCCACGTTGTCATTCAAGGGGTCCATGTTCTTCATCAGCCACTCGTCAGCCTTGTAGTCCACCTGAGAAGTAACATCAGGCAGGCAGCGTTAAGTAACTTTCTTAGACTCGTACCTGTAGGACATTATTATGAAGAGGAGAGCTAGACAAATCCATGAAAGACAAAGTTAAAACAGGCATCAGAAATGCTTCAAAGACATTGCATCATAATGAACTCAGCATTTTTACCTTGCCAGCATAATGGATGATACAGAAGTCTGCTTCATCCTTCAGTTTTTTAGGCTTGAAGAATTTTGGGTGAGTGCCCTGCTCCTGGAGCACCTTCTCCACAAAGCTCTTGTCTGTTGCTTTGGGGAACCAACACTCCTCATCCAGCAGAGCCAGGATACCAGGGGGACTGGCCTGCACACAGAAGGGAGAGCACAAGTCTCAGTGCATGAAATACTACAGCTCTGCAGTAGTGGAAGAACAAGTTCAAGTCCAAAAATAAGACTTAATGTTTGGTGATGCAGAGAAATTAACAGGTGAGTAAGATTTTCAAACTCACAGGTTTCTCAATGAGTTCGATGCAGGGCTGCAGATCCAGGCCGAAGTCAATGAAGCTCCACTCGATACCCTCCCTTTGGTACTCTTCCTGCTCCAGGATGAACATGGTGTGGTTGAAGAGCTGCTGCAGCTTCTCATTGGTGTAATTGATACACAGCTGCTCAAATGAGTTCAGCTGGGGGACACAAGAGAAAAAAATGGTGAAGAACACTGTTGATCAACAGCGGAAATAAAAACATGGAAGAGATTTTAAATGCTTTTTAATACGTATTTGTATGTACATACTGCTTTTCTGATCTTATTTACCTCAAAGATCTCAAAGCCAGCGATATCTAGGATGCCGATGAAGGAGGCTCCCTGTCTCTTGGTCTTGTCCAGAGCTTTGTTGATCCTCATGACGAGCCAACGGAACATCCTTTCATATGTAGCCTTTGCCAGGGCCTCCACAGCAAACTCTGCCTGCTCCTGGGTCTGGGCCTTCTGGACGTAGTCTCTGCCCACTTTGATCCTGGGCGACAGGATAGCCCTGGTGAACTCTGTGACATTCATGCCCATAAGGTGGCACACCTTCTGGGCAGCTGTTGCAAAGGAGATAGGACAAAGTAAGTAAGCAACACAGGAATTTGTTGAGTTGTTAGTCAAAGAGGGGAGAAGGATATCAATAATACTTGAGATATAACTGAAGGATCATCAACAACTTGTGAAGGGTCTGACTTACCGGTGTTGTCGGGCATGGAGGCCTGGTCTGTGTGGCGCTCCTTCTTGAAGTTCATGTTCCCTAGCTGTAGCACAGAGGACACCACCTTCAACATGCCTGCATAAAAAGAACAAACCGGAAGATAAACATGGTCAATGTGGCACTGGCACTAGAAAATAAGCAAAGGCAAAGATGTTTTAAAGTAATTTTCCGTTTTACCAATCTGCTCATCCTCTGGGATACTCATGATCTTCATGGCCTCCAAGGTCTCTGTAAAGAGGTCCTTGTCCTGCTGCCCAGGAATTGTGACGTTCCCGTTGGAAAGGAAGCGGTAGTTGTTGTAATTTTCAAGGAGGAGTTCATCTGAGAGAAAAGAGAAATCAGGAGTTACAAATCTTCACAGGAAGCACCTCTGTAAGACTTCAGAATAAAATACAAATGATCATTACTACTCAGTCTGTCCTTAAACAGAGAGTTTTGTAATATGTTGCTTACTGCGCAGTTTATCCCCAGCTCCTGTGAGCATGTAGTAGAAGACATGAAAGGTCCTCTCATCTTTGGCCTGCCGAATGGCACGGGATTTCTCCAACAGGTCTAGTCATCAATCTGTTAAGGACAAGTTTTCTGATACTATCATGACTATATACACTCGTTTGTAGTGAGACACTGCCAAATTCCTTGAAATGTCTTCAAATTCAAACTACTGCTGACACATCGCTGTGGAGAGAGATCACTACGGTAAAAGCATAAGACGTGCGCCGCTATAATCAGCGTAGTTAGAAGTAGTCAGTTTAATTTATCATTTGGGATTGTCTGTTTACATATTTGTCGTCCCGAGTGGGGGGGACAAGGAAAGGCCGTTGTTTTGAGCCTGCAGTATGAGAGCTAATAGCAAATGCAGCAGAGCTAAACACAGCAGAGCTAAACACAGCAGAACTGTTCAGAGGAACATGAAGAGTTAAACTGAACTGCAGTTAAATGTGACAACACAAGAAGTCACAGAAAATAAATGTACTGAAGTTACTGAAGTACCTTACTAGTGTCTGTAAATCCAAACTCAAAGTACTTTCACCTACAAACTGCACTCAAGCAGCACAAGTACAAGCAGTGACCAGGTGGTGGAGTAGTGGCTTCAGGGCACAAAGACCTCAGAATTTAGGAAAGCTTCCAGTCTTGGCACTGTGTCCCATTTCATTTTCTAAATTCAGTTTTTTACAGTTTAGAGATAACTTTTCATTTAGTTTTGAACCCATTGAACTCTTCTTTCTTTCCTCAACATTTTAATGATGATTTTACTATGTCACTAATAACTAACAGCTATAGATGACAAAGTGAAAAAACATGATTGGTATCAGCCAAAACTGCTTCTGCTGATTGGCCCCAAAAATCCTGATCGGAGCACCCTTACTACAAATCAAAAGAGAAGCAAAGACAGTGTGAAGGATACAAGTTTCGATATTGGCACCAACAATGTAACCATTGACGTCGAAGTTGATCCTGATGAATTTTCCCTAAAGGGGGAAATAAAAAACAGTTTTTAAGAAAAGGTATGTTCCACATTCCAGTTGGAAAACAGGCTGGTAATAAGACATCTGAATCAGAAGATGTAGCACCAAGTCTTACAAATCTGGAAGAGTTGTCGTTTTTGACCGTCTTGGCATTTCCGAAGGCTTCTAGGATGGGGTTAGCCTGCAGCAGCTGCTTCTCCAGCTCCCCCTGGTGGAAATGAACAGAACAGCAAGGCAACATATAAAGTACACTTTCCATTAAATCCAGATAGCTCTCAGCCATGGATTCAGATCTAACAAAACCTTAATTGCTGGAGAGTAATTCACTGTGATGGATCATGAGAACATCTTATCATGTTCTGCTATTCATCGACTTCATTGTAAGAAACATATTAGTTAGCTTCTTTTTTAATAAATATGCTGACATAGTGGTTCATCAGTTTTAATTTACCCATGGTATACTTACGTCTGAGGAGAAGAGAACATGGAGTGTACAAAACATTGAAACAAAAAGTGATTAAAAAATAGGAGGGATACCATAAACACGCACCAGCAGTACACACAAACACACAAATCAAGCTTTTCCCCCACACATTATGTAATGTTAGTGCCCGAATATGCAAACACCCAGAGACCCTGTGACCCTCATCAGTAACCCATCACCTGTTACCCAGAGAAGAATTATACAGTGAGTCCAGAGCACAAAAAGAAACAGTCATCTCAGCTTCAATATAACTAAATTTCAACCTGTTCTGGCCTTCAGTGAAGTTTCTGCACTTACACAGTACACACACCATGTGGCCTATTCTTTTACCCATTTGGCTGACGATCACTCATATCCATCGAGCAAAAACATAGGACGACATCAGCTAAAATCCAACAGCTACCGCTCCATTGATTAATACATATAGCAGAAGTTACACGTTGGAGTGGGCAGAGAATTCAATCAAACAATGACATTCTACTGTACAAATGTTTGTTAGAAGCCTATGAGCGGATTTCTGAGCAACAGTGTAGGCTTGCTGACTGGACTACTATTCTTTCACTGAACCTCTTAATAAAATACTGTGAAAAAAACAATTACATAATTATATGACATTTACTATACAGGAGATTTTAATGCGTCTGTCTGGAGAGTATTATGTCTGCAATTACAAATTGACTGGCCAAGCAAAATTTTAATGCAGAAAAAAAAAAAAGCAGAAACTTCAGACTCAGGTGCACGCACAGAGTAGCGATACAAATTATGAAAAATTCAACCAGACAAATATATAAATAGATCTATCAGACCAAACAGTGCTGTGTTTTTCCAGCAAAGACCCCTCCCTCTTATCCTACCATTGTCTGGCTGAATTTTTCACAGGAACACATACGGCTGCCACTGATCTGCAAACAAACTTCCTCCACACTTCCTATTGGCTGGCAAGACATGTCACCTCTGCCCTTAATACAAAGTGACTCCCGCAACAGTGCGCTCCAGCGAGGGGAAAGGGAGGGGGGATGAGGGGGTGAGGGTGGACGAGGAAGGTGATGACAGAAGCAGGTGGGGGAGGAAGAGTGCATGGAGGGAGGGAGTTAACTCACATGTGACAGGATCGAGCTGTTCTGTTGATGGGAAGAGAGAAATACAAAAACCTCAAAAAGGGATGATAGATGTGGTTTTCATCAAACCCCACCGTCACATCTATCATAGAGCTGGCAGACGAGATAACAGTAGTGCAGGTTTTCCAGCAGAGTCTGACGTAATGCTTGACTGCTAGATGATAGACTGAGTTTTATTTCTCATGAGGACATGCAGTAAAATCAGCAAATCCAAATACATCACAGATGAAGTAAGGCCTCTGGTCTATATAAATTGTCAGTGCCAGAATCCTTTAAATCTATAGTACTGTGTTTCTGTGCCTGCAGGGCCGTTATCTTGACTGCCACCCTTTTCCTTTGGTGGCAGCTCTTTTCTGTGGCAGCTGTACCACAGAGGAACTTGTCTACTGCAGAAAAAAGCAGCTTGAATACAACAATGTGATGATGATTAATAGTCATGAATATGGTCACAGTCAAAATAAAAAAGTAGTTGATCGAGTGTGCAAAGAGGGAAGGGATGTGTCGCTCCTGTAAGACAAAAGCACTGGAGGAATGAAGGTATTGTGTCTCACTTGAAAATGAATTAACAGCAGGAGTTGAAGTGAGAGATGAAGGGATGAAGTTAGAAGATACAGTGAATGACTTTGAGGATGTAGAAGAGTAATGGGAGAAAGGTTTGAAGGATGAACTGTGTGGATGAGGGGCAGGACTGACCTGATCTTTCTTGGTCTTGTGAGAGGAGGCCACATGAGCCAGATACTGGATCACCTTCTTGGTGTTCTCTGTCTTACCAGCACCAGACTCTCCTCTGAGACAAACAGAGAAAAATATAAAGGGTTTAGAGATAGACTGTCTAAATAGAGAGTATGACAAAATAAAAATAATCCAATTAATGTTAATTGCTAGTCTAGTGTGTTATGTGATGTCTATGTGGATTTGTAACTCACGTGCAAAGAATGGACTGGTCTTCACGATCTGCAAGAGAAGACATGCAAAAGTTACAGTACCTCTGCAGAACCACAACGCTCCATATTCTAAATGAGCATATGTTATCATCATAGTGCATACAGGAAGAACATTGGCCACAGACAGGAAGTCAATATCCGGCTTCCTGTGACTGGAATGAGGTGCTGCTGTGGGTTGCTGACTAACTGGCTAATCACCCATCGCCTCCCTTAATGTTATCTGAACACTTTGCTATAGCCAAACATGGAGAAAAAGAGTACCAATGGGACAGGGGGAGTTGTTTGAGTGGTGTGCATGACAGACACCACAGCTCAGCACATGAAGAAAAAAGTGAGCTGGATTTCCAACCCAAGAGAACATACAGGAGGTGGGCTAAGAAACACATTACAATACAATAGCCAAGCAGGAAATACCAAGTAGGTGCTCGCAATGTTCAAAAAACACTGCATATTTATGTAGTGTGGCAAGGGTAAAAGCCTGACAAAAAGGCAAGATGACGTTTGCCAAACACAGGAAATCTGCATTAGCAAAGGAAGAAGAGCCCTTAAAAGGATGTTTTTCTGACAGTCACTGGAAACTAGATTCTTAAAAATTAATTGAGCTGCATCAGTCTCAAGAACAATTAAGAAATTTGAGTTTAACAAAATAAGTCTATTGCAGATTGTTCTACACATGCCCTGAATATCCTTCCAAAGAATGTGACAAATAAATTGTATATAAGACACGCATGCCCCATTTAAAAAAAACAAACCCTTCTTAGCTAGAATTAAGAGCGTCCGGTATTTTCTGAGACCAGTGGGGAAAGTTACTTATATGAAATGCTCTGCTGGCAACAAACCATTATTCTGCAGCAATTGGTCCCAACTGTGTTCTACTTGAAGGCCCAAACTCTGTATACAAGCGTCTGTCATGCACCTCATTTACATTTTTACAGAGCATAATGATACAAATAAACTCTCAGCATTACTGTATGTATGAGTACAACCTAGTCTATTAGGAGCCTTATACTTTATAGCTCTGTGTGGCACCACTCGAGCACAGTAGCTTCATTGACAATAGATTCTTAAGGGACCCATGTTACAAGCTTGGGGATGCTAAAATAGCTCTGGCAATGAAAAAACTTCATCATGTGGGCCAGCAAACTGTGGATTTCACTTTCTTATTTCCTTCTAATGTGCTCATGCAGCAATCATAATAACAGTTTTACAGCATAGTCAGCGACTTACCCTGCATCATGCTTCTGTACGATGTGTCAGTGATGGCGTAGATGTGAGGCGGCATTTCATGCCTCTTCTTGCCCTTGTACATGTCAACAATCTCCTCTGAGTAGATGGGCAGGTTCTTGTAGGGGTTTATGACGACACAGAAGAGACCAGAGTATGTCTGCAGGACAGATAGGTGGTATTAAAAACAAGCTGAATTTGAACATGGAACGAGAAGAAGTGAAGGTACCAGTCGAAGAGGAGGGTTTTGGTGTTGAAAAGGGATGGATTAAATGAGTTCAGGCCAACTCCCAAAGACTGGACATAATCAGACCAAAAAATAATAATAATCATTGGTCTCAACCGCTGTATAGAATATAATCTATCAATTGCTTTGTTGCTGGCTATAATTCACATTTCGTTATTTACAATATGTCACCCAAGGAAGAGCCATGAAAAGTAATTTGTCTTATCAGCATAGCAATCTAGTTGGCTACATCAACATTGATTATTTCCTGTAGTGCAGATCTGCCTGTTAATGAAGTTATGTTATGTTTGGAAACAGAAGTAAGAGGACGATACGATTCTGTCCACAATTTGCCTGAAAAGTAGATCTAGCACAATCTAAAATCATCAGATAGCCCACCCCTACACAAGGTTATTTGTTTGTCTCCATTCAATGTGCAGCGCAGAATATGGATCATGGACTTGGGTACTGGTCATTTCATATACTAATGTGCAATAGTTTCCTCTTAAAATTAGCTTCTTTATAAAATAATAAAGTTGTACTCGGTACAAATTCATTTGATTAAGGCTTTCCCATCCCCCATCAACACTGAGCTGAACGTTTCTCAGGAACTCTCATTTGTTACCCTCTTATATTATGTAATCTGAACCCCGCCCTGCTGCAAGTTTAGGCTGATGATTGACCTTGGCAATGTAAAAACTACAGCTACTTGACAGCTCAACTGAGTCATATCTCAGATCTACATGGGAGAATTATCTTGTCTGCTTTGAGGCCAACATTAAAATCCTTCTGCATTCTTTTCTATAAGCTCTACTAAATCACTTTGTGTATCTGGACTCAGTTCTCCTTCAACCATAACTTCTGACTTTTCTCTGTGCTGCATTCCTGTGCTGCCCTCCAACATCTCTGTACCGGGCATATCTCCCTCTGTTGTACACCAGCTCTCCTTTGAGACAGGGTCAACATAATGTCTACAGAGACCTGGAGGCACTCTAACCAACCGTAGCCTGGATCCCTGGAGGGAGCGGTTCCACTCTGTTGATGTGACCCGGTCACACCACAGAGTCAAAGACACCAAATCACTCCCAGCCCAGCACATGGGGATAAATAACATTAATTATGGCCGCAGTAATAGCAGTTACAGCACGATTTACATTCCATGTCCATCTGTGCAAAAACTGGACTCCCCTCCCTCCCTCCGTCTCCCAACTCCCTTTCTTCACATCTCATACTCTGGACTGCATTGTTCCCTGGAGCGTCCTGTTTACAAGATAACTCCAAACACAGAGAGAACAGAGAGCAAACAAGACTGGAGAGACCGAGGGGAAGAGAGTGTAGAGAAAGACAACTTGCATACCATGAGTACTAGTTTGGGACTATGTTCACTTTCTTTGCAGTGACAATTTGCACACAATGGGTTGACTAAAACAATGGGGCTTGATGAGATAATTAGAGGGTTGGACAGGGAGATAAATTGGTTTGGAGACTGGCCATGGCAGATTGTTTTCTATAAGCCAGTGGGGATTTTAAAACAATTGAAAAGAAAAAAAGCTTTAATCTTGCCAACTGGACCATGTTTTCCTGAAAATTGTTTGGAGGACAAGCACACCAATAAAACAGAAGCAACACAATGCCAGAAAGTGTGACAGATCTATTTTATATTTAAAATTTTAATAAAGACTCCAATAAACATCTCTGAAACCATAACCGTGAATGAAACTAAAATTAGGCCCATTCAATTTCAGCATGATGAAAGGTATGTTACATCTGTGACTGCATCATACTCACATATATGAGACCAGAGTAGTATCTCTCCTTCAGGTTGTGCAGCACAGAGGCCTCGTTCAGGCAGGTGAGCTCAGCCATGTCCTCGACCTTGCTGAACTTGGGCGGGTTCATCTTCTGGATGTCATCCTTGTTCACCCTGATCTTCTTCCCAGAGTCTGCCAGCTCGACCACACACTCGTCGCCGCGCTCCTCCTTCACGGAGCCGGCCTCGAAGCCCAGGCGCTCTGAGGGTACCCATACCAGCTTCTTGGTGGCCCAGTCAGCCTGTGCCAGTGGGTTGTTGACCAGATTGCGGTCCACGTACAGGAACTTGTCTGCGGCGGACATGGTGGCTGTTTAAGAGAGACAAGGAGATTGTTTGTGGTTAGTGATGGCAAACTGAAAAAATATTGATGTCAGTAACCCAAACATAATAGCAAATATAAAACACATACACATTAATCCCACTGAAATCAATTATAGTTAGTTAATTAGAATTACGTCTAAATAATATCTGGCAGAAAGAAAGGCAGGGGGTTGCGCAAAAAAGGCTTCCTTTACAGGACCAGACCTTTGCTACCCTTCCTTCTTCACATGCAATCTCTGAGGAATGCAAAGGTCACCGCTGACGGGATGTACAACAGGAAGAGTCAGCTCCAGTTAGGTCGGCTTGACATAAAACACAACCATGTTTCTTGGCTAACTGCTGTGAATACTCCATCCATAATACCATCTAGGTGACAGGGGAGAAACTTTTGCCTAAGATCACAGAGATTTAAGCTGATCTCCCAGCAGAGGTGCCTCCAGTTTGGCTATAGGGGTCCTACAAACAACCGTCTGTCTGCTGGTGGGAAGCCTGTGAGGGAACGTGTCCTTGTCGTCTTTCCTAGTGGTTGGTGTGAGAATCTGTTAAGAAGGAAGTGAAGGGGAGTTGCCTATGGATGATTCTGGAGAGATATCTTAAATCTCTTCATGACTTATGGTTGTTACCATTCAGATAGTTCTAGAGAACAAACCTGGTGACTAAATCATGAAACAAAAGCCCCTTTTGTGAATTTTACAGTTCATCTGAAGCAGAAAAAAAAGATAAAGGAGCAAGATAAAGGAGCAAGTTTTGTTTAAGGACATTTTTTGTAGTTCAAGCCTCGACTTGAGTCGTCAAGTTCTTTGTAGTTTACCGTTTCTAGCATTGTCATTTTAGTGGTGTCTCTAATGTTTCTTGGCAATTCATCCTGGCACCTTTGCATGTCTTGAAAAAGGCAATAAATGATTTACATCTTTTGCAGACCAAAAAAATGTAAGTTAGTAGCAAATTTGCAAACAGGCTTCTACAGCTGTTAAGAAAGTCAACATGCTAGGCACTAAAACGATTTAAGTAACGACTGCAGTTATTATGCACTTTGAGTACTGTCTTCAAACAACGTGTTTCTCAATGTTTTGTTGCAAGGAGTGATGAGCAGAACTAAGTGGGAAGATAATTGTCAAACTAGATTTAGCTTCCCATAAAATTTGTAGTAATCCAAAACAAATGTTTGTCATTAAGTGCTATGACCAGAAGTTTAATATCAAACATGACCGTGTGAAGGCATATAGACAAAAAGCTCTGCACAAGCTGCTCTTGCTTTACTACACCTCTGACATTTCATAAATAACATCTTCTTGCCAAGGAGTGCTGCGGTTTAACCCATATAGAAAGTGACTATACAAGTATTACCAGTATCCAGGAAAGTCAACCCGCCCAGCGAAGGCGAGAGCAGAGAGACTCTTGGCACTTAACTGAACATGATGTTCTTTCACTGATACAAGGGCACCAAACTTTACCATCTCAATTATCATTCCAGCACAGCAGGACCACCACACCGTTTTCCCAGCACCACCAGGGTAGTTAGCCCCTCTCAATACTCCCATACATCCAACAGAAAACAGAGAGCTGCCCTATGGAGGCTTGTCTGCAAATGCTTTGTTGCTCATATGCAAACACTAGGGAAATCACAGCAGAGGACAAGTTCAGCCTGGTCCAGTATTTATCATCATGTCTGAATTATAATATTAGCTGGAAGTGTTTTATTAGTCCAAGAGGAGTTTTAGATTGGAATTTTATCCAGTGGGACGAGGTTCTGGTGCCAAGTTCTCACGCTCAAAATTATAAAACACTGCTCATACACAACACTGCAAAAAATACTTGCTCACTCAATGCAAGAATAATCGTTTTAAAAAAGGAACATGCATTATCCAGAAGCTTAGCTCAAACATCAACATCTATCTATATCAAATATATCTAGAATCTGTTTATATTGGCCAATATAGGCCTGGCCTAGCTCTGCTTCCAACAACTGTTTATAAAAAGGAATCATTGGACAATAACTTGAAAAAAAAAAAATGCAAATTAACTGCACATCATTCCTCAACTGTACTTAAAAAGGTTACAGACCCTTAAGAGTCTTTAGAAAAAAGAAAAGTTTAACAGGGTTATGTCAGTCCTGTCCGTTCCAGCACATTAACCCTGATCCGAGAGAGAGAAAGCAGAGGGAGAGCCATTCTTCTCATGACCCCTGCCTCCCTCCATCCTCTATCAACGCTCTGTCAGGCGGTCCTACAGCTGACGTCCATCACTGCTCAACCCACCGCCAAACTCATCTCTTGTGCACTGAGTCGACCCCATCCCGTAACAGAACGTGGGGCTAATTAGTCATGCTACACCTCTCAGCTGGCTCCAAGCTTCCTCCTCTGCCTTCAGACACCCTCCTCTCCCTCTCCAGAGTCCTAACAGCCCCCTCCCCTTCCCTTCTGTTTATCCAGTCTTTTCAGGGTCGCATTCCTCTCATACTCACCCTTTATCAGGGAGAGACAGCGAGCAAAAGCATTCCACAAATTTCTGTCCTCGGTCCTCTATGCCCCCCCTTACATCTCTCTCAGACCTATTCTCTTGCTTTCTTTCCCTTTTCTGCCCTCCCCGTATTCCCATCACATTGGCAGGTCACATGCGCCTTCAGGGGTTTCATCACTCAGGGGACATCAGCATCAACTCACACTGGAAACAGACCCATAGCTGCATAAATCGAACAGACCTGAGCACCCTCAGTCCCTTTGTGTATGTGTCAGTATGTTCCCATGCTTCCTTAAAACTCACTTGACCATTACTCACTCCAATACATTTGGATCGGTTGGCCCCACACAGGGCTTAATATGAGCCATGACTGATTATAATCCCTGTTGCTTTGTTGCTTGGCAAAAACAAGAAGTGAAACGGAACAGGCTGAACACACCCAACGCTCGGCTGTTGCTTTAGCTTGCCATGTTGTACCATTATACTATACATAGATGCAGGGAGACATGATGGCCACCATGAATTCAGCATCTCATACACTTCTAATAAATACAGACACCATCTGTTGCTGTGGTAAAATAGCTTGAGCATGTATTGCTTTAAAAAGTCAGTTCCTCAAGTAGTAATCAGTAATTGTAAACAAAGACCATTCACAAGTGACTGCAGATCTCATATGTTGCAATACAGAGACAGCCTGATCACATTTTTCTGTGAGCTGCCAACTCAGTTGGACTAGCAAACCAATTATCTTCATTATCAATTAATTATATTATTTTAGATTCATTGTTTAGGCTACAAAATTTCAGAAAACAGTGAAAAATGCCCAAATAGTCACCCTCAAGATGATTTCAAATATGTTTTTGATAGTCAATTTACTACTTCAGTTCAAAGTTTTAAAAGCTGAAACTGGTAAAAGTTTGGTAATTCTGCTTAAAAAATTTAACTACATCATTATCAAAATAGTTGCCCATTAATATCCCAATGATCAACAAAGCAGTTCAGCTCCAATTTGGACATTATAGTCAAGTCTGTTGATGTCTGCCTCAATCCCACTCACATGCTTGCCACAGATAACTCTCAGTGACACACTTCAAACTGCCTCTCCAGAGAGTGACATGAGACTAAAATTACTCCAACAGCTATTCTAGTTTGACAAGAGCTGTTCTATATAGAAAGTAGAAAAAAAAGAGGAGGGAAAAAGAACTCCCATCAGGCAATTTTAGATGAGACTGTTATAGTAAGACATGGATGTTGACTTGACTTTGAGATAAAACAGTGTGCATTAACACTCATCTCACCCCCTAACTTGGCTCAGGTTTCTGCAACTTCCCTGCCAAGTCCTTTGTAATCCTGTAAGAATCAAGGCTTCCCTGACTCCATGTCACTTTGCAACATCGCTCAGCTGTGAAAGCATTCACTATCTATTCTGTTGAGACCCATTTACAATGAGATTAGCTGGTTGAGATATTCACAACAAGGATTACTCCTTAATTGAATACATGACAGTCAGAAGAACACACATTTAACTTGAAACCAATCCTTGGCAAAAATCCCTGAACTTTATGAAGCCTGGCTGAGCTACCATTACAGGATTATACTCTAAAAATTCCCAAATGAAATCAGAGTAAGCAGTGTCCTGACAAAGCAGCAGCCTACTTGAAAAAGGAAGAGGAACCATAAAATAAATAACACAAGGAAGAGAACGGAGGCCTGTTTTAGAAACCGGCCTCATCACAGAGACCAGAATGTGGTAACAAAAAGGAAGTAAGGCAGCAGCCACGACTTTGAGAAAGAGGTGGAGGAGGGACGAGGAGAGGAGAGGAAAAGGGAAGAGCTACAGAGCGTCCTTTTCAGTCCCGCTTGTCCTGCTTAGAAAGCAGGTCAACCTTGGTCTATAAAACTGAGGCTATCCATCCATCCATCCATCCATCCATCCGTCAGACTTTCTCTCATTCCTTTCCACCTCACTGACTCTCCCGGAGTTACTGTAAAAACCAGGAGTCGTGACAACCTCTACCACAGCATGACAAGACCATGTACATTCAAACCCTCCTCCTGCTCCAGCTAAAGGGAACTTATAAACCCGCTGTGCAGTGTTAACCGACACATTGACAGGAATATTATTAGAACATCAGCCAAGTCAATAACCCTGCGCGCCCTCCAACTCCATCCCAGCTAGCTTAGGCTGGGCCAAATCTCCTCGTCCTCAGCTGTCCTGTTCATGCTGTGGATATTCTTTCACACTTTTGTCACTCTTGTCTGTTCAGCTTCAACTGTTTATATTTCCCTTTCAACAAATACTCCAGTGTCTATTTCTAGCGTCAGTCCCTCCTTGGCTTTACCACTTTGATCCCCCTCACAGTCCAGTGATCTACCGACTGCGAGGTTGCTCTCTCACGAAAGTGAGAGTGGGTGCCAAACCGGGACTAAAGAGGTACAGAGTCAGTTAAAATTCCTTATGGGCTCACACGTCGGCTCTCTCCCCCCTTCACCCTCTGTCTCTGAAAGTGGGAAGGGTGGGGCAAGGACATGAGAGGGGAGGAAAGAGGAAATGACAAACTGAGAAAACTATTTTGCCATTTGTGGAACTTGTTGAGTGCGAGTCTTTCAAGGAGGAGGGAAGGTGGTGTTCTCTTGAGCACATGCTGAGTGGCTCGGTGGACCAAGAAGTAAATTAAACCCTTGCTGGAAAATAACCGCACTGCATGACAGATCTACATCACTTTCCACATTACTTTTCACATTCCTGCCACAACCACGATCCAATTTCACTTTCAACAGTAAACTGGCCAATGCCATCTACCATTTACAACTTGAGGCCCCTACTAGGTCTTACTAAAGCCCTCAGCAATCACCTACACCAGTGGTTCCCCACCTTTTAAGTCTGATGTGCTCCCACAGCCCCATAAAGAACTTAAGTACCTGTTCACCAACACTACCAGTCAAGTATCAAATGTGTACACATGAACTGATTACAAACTGGATATTATTTAACTATTAATTATGTAAAAGTCAATATAATAGGATACGTTTTAATAATCTTATATGAATGAGGTATTTTTATACCCAACTAGTTGTATCTAGACCTTTGGACTTTCCAGTGTCATCCAAACCAAAATTACAGGTGTGAAACTCTAGACTGGAGCCAGACCTTGATTCATCAAAAAGAGGTGGTCCCGGCCCAGATAAAAGAGAACCTTAGCCCTGTTTGTTTCTATGAAAACATTTTTTGGAGGGTTCCAACTTTCAAACCAATTACAGGAAGTAATGGCAAGCTATCCTCAGCACTGGTATTAGGAAAAACAACACAACAAAAAAGAGCAGCAGAATTCAAACTAATCTCGAGGTTTGCACTTGAAGATGGTCTTGCTGGTAGTAATGCCATAATATTACAGCTGCAACAAACCAATTTTCCTCTATTCAAATTAACAACACACTGATGTTAATTAATCGGTTGCAAGTAAAGAAAGACGCAGCTCTTGTAGATGATAGCGACAGAACATAGATATGGCATGTATAGTTCTTTAGTGCGCCAAATTTCAATGTGAAACCAACACTACTCAGAACAAATGTATATACTGTAACAAAAACTTGAACCCTTGGTTTAACTTTCAGCCATGAAAAGGCCTGATGTTTAGGTCAAGTTTGCATACATGCTACTAGTGTCAGAAGCTCAAATTTCCAATAAATTATCCATTACTTTTTGTTGTTTTAACTATTATTTCAACTGTTTAAACTTCCCTGCTCACTTGCCACCTCGTTCTCACATACTTTGTATACTAGTATACACTTTGTATACTAGTATACAAAGTGGCTGAGCTACTCCACAGCCATTCCACATACCCACTTGGGTGCACAGTACCCTTGTTTGGGAATCATTGGCTGACACAACTGCTTCAACTGACACTAAACCGTGAAAGTGCAAGTTTCAAGTTTTTGGCTCGATGTTTGACAATCTTTATAATGACCGTTTAAGGCCTACCTACTGTATCAAGAAGTTAGACCCGCTGAACAATTAACTTAAATGACAGGGAGGACAAATAAGTGGAAATAGGGCGTTGGTCTGATAAGCACATCATTTCAGGGTCATAGAACAAATTCCACATCTATCATTCAAACAGCTATCAGATTACAACAGTGAATGCACAATTGACTGGTTCTTTGACAAAACAGAGCAGTCGCTGCACCAGTTTGCCCTTTTACGAAAACACCCAGGCAGTATTGACCATTAGATAAATAGATAGGTGGTTACGTAAGCCTTTCAACTGACGGTGAAAGAATGTGGAGGGGAGTTAAGATACACATTTCAGTTCGTCAGCAATACTTTTTTCTGTGGAATGCTGCACTGGCACAGCCAAGTCTTTTATTTCAGACAGACCCAGTGAAGAAAAGCTGCTATTACTACTTCACTTTATCCTATCACCAGACAGCCCTCCCAAATTTAACCTTAAGGATTATCGTGTGGCTTGTTTCAGCTCTATCACTTGTTATCTCTGGTAAGGGCACTCCCTTCGAGTCCCTCACAGACAACACAAAGTTATCTTATTTAAACAATCATCTTGTCAAACAATGCATTCACAGACTCAGAGCGACATGCAAGTTTGACAATGCTGAAAACTGGTGTGCAATACAAATTTAGACTGACATGACTAAAAAATGTCCAATGGGAGACAGAAGGTAGCTAATTTCAAAGTTCTCGGTGCAAAAGTGAGTTTGAAGTGTTGCACACTGTCTGAAGTACTAACCACTTCTCTATGGAGTCAGACACGCCAGGTGTGCAGCTCACACACACCCAGCCATTGACAATCTATTTGTTGACATGTACAATAATACAACTGTGCTTTAGAGTAAGTACATAGCTTAACTTGACATTTGCATAACCTGTTTTGAGTCAAATGCATTGCATGCATTGAGTTTTAAGAACATCACTACAAAGACTGGCAACTAGAATAACCTTACAAAAACTTTTCTACAAGGAAGTTGCATAGGAAAATGGACAGCCAAGTGCTGAGTATCACCTAATCATTAAACTGGCACTCTAGAGAGGGCTGGAGTAGCTCAGTAATCTCTGATCCAGCATTACCTCATCATTTATGCCATAAAACAGAATGCAGTATTATGTACTGAGTCACAAGCAATAGTCCAAGTCAGAGCACAACCATTTCCTGGTATTGTTCTACTCTATTGAAACCTTACAGGTGCGTGCTGTGAAAGGGAGGATGAGGAAAGGACGGGGTAGTGGCAAAAAACACAAGAAGAGGAAAGGGGGCAGGGGAGGTTAAATGAAGGCAAACAGACAGGGAACAGAGATCACCAAGAAAGGTCTGATGAGAAGACTGACACAACGAGGGAATGCAAGAGAACAAAACAGCAGTGAAATGAAACCCACAGCAGACACTACTGCAGTGCAGATATATCCTTGTGCCCAGTCAGTTCAACCATTCTGACTGAGGCAACTTAATTATGCCGTTCATGTCAACCAGAAGGAATATGTTTGGTTGGAACAAAAATAGACGAGACAGCCAAGAGAAAAAAAACGAAAGAACCGAATTAAAGGCCAGCATTAGTGATATATGGCACAATGTACAGACAGCACAAACAGTTTGTATGCAAGCTGAAGTCTGTTGAGTTTGATACTGTCTGCTTTATGAAATAAAGAAACACACATTATGTCTGCTTCTGAAAATACAAGTGACTTTCTAGCAGTGCTGACTATGAGAAACCATATAACAACATACTGAGAAGTAGCATGATCAGCTCTGCCATGGTTAATGGAGAATCTGAACAGTCTCCTCTCAGACTGGAATGTTTTGCCTGCATGAATGAATATCAGCTGACTGTGTAGGAAAGTAGGATATGCATGAGACTTTAGTGCCCTACTGATCATCAACTAAATCTATTGTCAAACTATTACTAGAAAATACATGAGTAATGTACTAATAAACAAGAACTGGTTAAGTCCAGCTGACAACCTCCTTTTCAGCTCTTAAGACATGTGAACATATTGTATATTACTGAAGGAGTTTGCTCAGACTATGGTTGCAATTAATGAGATTTTCTATTGTTGATCAAGTCTTCTAAATATTTTCTTTTTAAAATTGATTTCTTAATACATAAACGCCACATACAAATTGTGAAAAACCTCCACAATTTATTATTTATTTACTAAATAATAATGTTTTTGCCCAACCAACAGTCAAAAACTCAAAGATATTTCATGAACAATCATTTAAAGACTAGGCAACCAGAAAACATTCACATTTGAGAAGCTGGAGGCAGTACATTTTTAACATCTTTGCTGAACAAAATGACCAACAGTTAATGGACTATCAAAACACCTGCTGAATAATTAATAATAATAGCTGAATAAGCTTTTTGGAGCTGTTCCAGCCTGTTGTATCCTGCGTTTCCCTTCTCTTAGCCTGACAATCTGAGTTCAAGGAAATAATTGAGCCTATTGATGCAGTTCAGGTCACACACAACAGATAAAGATTAGAAATACGTCACATTTGTTAAAAACAACCATGAGATAACTTTGGGTTGCAGTGTGCCAAACTGTGTCATACTGCCCTCCCCACACTGCAATCTCATTTGCAACTAAAGCGGGGGGGCCTGCGAGTAATCTGTCTCAGCCAGGATGACCGTCCTTCAATGAAATCCAAACATCCACAGGCATGTTCACTCAGACTGTATCATTTTGAGAAGATTTGTGCACACAAGCTCCCTGTTCACTTTCTAAGATGTCTGTGTGTAATTTTGTCTACCCTACAGTACATAACTCTCCCAGGGGGCCACAAGCCTGGACATTGCTGACACAGAATGATGGAATGTAACGACCTCTGTAGGGGGGCTCCACAACAACACAGAAACTGGCAATAAGTGAGAAAAAACGGGCCTCTAGAGAAACTGTTGCACAATGCATTGCCAGAAATCATGACTCAAATGAAATAAGAGAAAGTGACATACTAGACGTGTCATGATGTGCCCCTTTAAGGCTTACATCTTTCACAAGCTGCAGAGAAAAATCACTGGCACTGCTCTGTGAAAGAGTAGGTGAGTCTTCTTTAGAAACATCAGCATGACAGATGGCTTTGAATCAAGCTAAATAGGCCTACATGCACACACCTGTTTGTTTATTACATGTAACAACTGTGATTACCATTTCTTCATAAAGTTACACAATCATTTCTATGCTTGAGTATCAAAAAATTATTAATGTGGTTAACTCACACTGTGGTTTAATAGCTTTTTGGCAGGAAACAGCTGAATACAAAGTATGGTTCTGATTACTACAAATGAGAGCAACGAGGTGCTGCTCTCACTCTCTCTGAGACCACTAACGCTTTGAGCAACAAGAAGCAGGTTTGGGTGAAAGAACGTCAGAGTTTTGGAGGGCTTCGATGCCCACTCTGACTTGAGGTTAGTTTCATGCACAATTTCTTTGCAGATACTCAGCCAACTTGCCATACTAAAAATCAGTAGTGCGTGCAAGCATACCAGAGTGTGTTTGCTTCCCATAGTGCAAACACAATGATGTGCCATCTAACAGAGCAAACACAAATTGTACAGACAGAGCACAACACTAGTGTAAGTGCACAATGACACGACACAGACAGGCCTAACGAGACAGTCGATCTGAAGACAGTCTGAGATTGTAAAAGTTTTGGTCTGAGGTTTGCGTGTGGGAATTAAAATATCAAGTGTGATGCTATAACATAGGCATTTGTATTCGGCTACATACATAAAAGTTATCTACCCAGAGGTTACCTGAAGTCTGTCTTAATCTATACGCTTCACTCCATCTACTAACTTATTAAACTCAACATTTACTCACTTTATTTACCTGATAATTTCATCATGTTTCTTCATATTGTTATTTTTGCATTTGCTACTTGCATACTCTGCATATACAGCATTAGTTTATGCCTGTCCATTCTGGAAGAGGGATCCTCCTTTTCAGATCTTCATGAAGTTTCTCCATCTTTACTCTGTTGAAGGTTTTTTGTAGAATTTAACTTTATCTGAATAGAGAGGCTAAGATTCAAGGGTGTGTTATGTTTTATAGTTTATGGAGGCCCACTGAGCCAAATGTTTTACTTTGGACTGTATAAATAAAATGTTCTTAACTTGGCTTGATATTGATATATCCCATAAAAACGCCATGGAAAATTCTCTTGTAGCCTCGCCGATGTTCATCACAGTACACTGCACTGTAATTAGAAGACAAACCTGGTCATTTTCAGCTTGAGTTCTTGTGTATTTCAGGAATCATTGCGGCTAAAATGAGGCTAATTGATATAACAACCAATGCCTATTTACCTCTTTAAAATGCTCTCTCCTCTTTCCGTTATCAGAATCTGTCAAAACTGTTTTTCTGTACAATAGTCCCTGGGGTTGGAGTAAATTGCAAGCCAAACTTGAGCCATTCAAGTGCCAAATCCTAAATGTGTTGTGTGCAGAATAAAAATGTTTTAAATGGTCTCGCCCTCTCCCTTTATTTGTCTCAGGTCCTGTGTTCTGAATATTAAACATTTTGTGTGACTCTTACCTATTCCAGGGGTTCTCAAACTTTTCATGTCAATGATCCTCACAATGGATGCACATTAGACCACAGATGCCCAGTTTCAGAAGAATCTGTCTGAAGTATTTCCCTTAGAGTATTTTTTTTAAGACTTCATAGCCATACAATGATCATACTAGAGTCACTATAAATTACAATGACGAACCTCAATTCTTTCCATGTTGTTTCAACTTCCCAAAAATGTGACACATAAAATATTCTATTCCTACTTTTGCTCGGGACCTCTTGCAGCCCAGTCAATGACCCCTGTTGGTCCACGCACCCCAGTTTGAAAATCACAGATATATGCTATACAATAATTTACCAGGTATCTTTCAAAAAGGAGATTTATCTGAAGTTACTTGATGGTGACTTAAGTAAGGCCTATGTAAATAAATAAACGATGCATGTTTAATATCCCATATTATAATTACTGATAAATACTGATGTACTGAACTTCTAATATCCATATAACTGAAACTCATGATTTTGTCCCATCAAGGAGGCTCATCTACAGCAGGTCGGAGGAAAGCTATAGTGAAGATAATCGACTATGTCCTCCAGTGAACTAAATCACAGTCAAATGTATTCCTTGTTTGCCGGGGGCCCCCTTGAAAAACCCTCAAGGGCCCCTGTGTGCCAGCAGCACGGCTATAAAGAAATACAGAACGAGTGCACATGCAGATGACATGGTTCAGTGAGGTTGAGCTGGTCGCGCGGCGGAAAAGCACAGCGCCGTTTTTCTTTTTTCTTTTTTCTGTCCACCGGTGAACCGCTGACGTCATGCCGCCAGCCAGACATGACTGGCCACACACAGCGTCTGTTTCTGACCGCTACAAACCGAAAAGTTCAACCAAACCACAAATAAATGATACATTTCCAGGCGACCCGGACGGAGCCGGTGTTACATGTAGTCTGAAGTCACTTTTCTTGCATTTCCATCCCACTTGAGCTCAAACTCTCCACCGGCCTTTTTTCCTGCAACTCATTCAAGCGAATCACTTCCTGCCTCCACCGTTATGGCTTTTAGCTTCTCCGCCAACTGCCACAATGCTGATGCTGTATTTGACGGTCACAGTCCTACACATCACACACATGAACTAGTATTTAAAGTTTGAGAGCAGTAATATACGTACTGGGTTAATTAAACCTCGGTTTAAATCTGGTAATTAGCTCTCACTCCACCCAGCGCGGTTGCTGAAGTTGCAGCCTTGAACTAGCGGCCGTGCTTCCTGGTTCAGTGCACTTGCTGGAGTGACGGGCGGATTGAATGAGTTATGAAAGGAGTACATAGAGAAAGCATGGCGGACAAAAGTGTACAAGTTGGAAATATTACCTGCTCTTTGGGTGCAGTACGCCTTTCAGAGGGGTTGCTAACAATAACCGGGTGGCTCAGTCAGCGTCGCCGTGAGTCAAACTTCTTTTCCTGTCGACAGCAGCTTCGCAGAGACTTCGGGCTAAACTACAGCTCTCGCTTCCTCCCTCTCTTTCTCTAGTTCAGTCACTCTTTCTATCTGTTTTTTTTCTCTCCCCTTCTTCCTTCTGCCCTCCCTCCTCCACTGGCTGCTCACTGGTTCGCGTAATTTCAGTCAGTGCGTAGCCAGCGGGAGCCGGGGTGCGGTCCAGGACGAGGCGGGTCCAGCCTGTATGTACCGCCTCTCTAAACCAATCACAGCCGCGCTTTGATAATCCACACTTTGGACCAATCACGTTCTCCCAAAGATGTGCCTAACTGGAGGGGTGACGGCCACTGGGCAGGGCGAAACGCGCAGAAAAAACTGAACTTGAAAGAGTTGGGAGGAGGGAGGGAGGGGAGAGGGTGAGGGAGGGGGGCACAGATAAAGCTGTGTTTAATGAGAAAGGTATGTGCATACTAAGGATTTTTATGACCATATAAGTACTAGCCACTCTCAGGATGGACTGCATCATCCCGGGTCTCCCAATGTGTCAACAGGGTCTATGTCTGAACACTGTCTGCTTTGAGAACAAGTAGAAGTGACGTCCCAACTGTCTGATACTATTTCTGCTTTAAAGATTGATACACATGAGACAAATCCCACTCACACATTCACACTATTCTATACTGCTACTCATACTTCCACTCCACAGATAAAACTGTTTTAACTTTTTTTTAAAAAACTAACGAAAAACTATGGCAAAATTTTAACCATCTTGAAACTGTTCACTTTTATATTGGAAAACAAGATTATTTATATAATCTATATATAGTTGTTGTATTAACATTACTGCACATTATTTATATATCCATGGCATTCTCTCCATCCAGAAGGAGGTCAGAGGTCAGCAGCAGAACAGGGCCAATAGAGCTCATAAGGATTTAGTGTCTGGCCCATGTACACTTTGGCAGTGTGGTTATTGACCAATTTGGCCTTGAACTTCTCATCTTTGAACTATATAAAACTCTCAGGGATCATGTCACTGTTAAAAACAAATCACCCCCCACCCCCAGCTCCCTGTTTCCAGCAAGGGAATCCAAATATTTCATATAAACTACATCATATAAACAATTACTTCTTGCTTGCCAGAGTCCTTAGATGCAAGTAAAACAAACTGATTTGGGTGAAATTTTAGCACACTGTATAGAGATGATTAGAATCTATCATTTCACATACACATTTCAGGATAGATAACTTTAAAACACTAGAAACGATAATTCAGCATTCATGTGGATACACTTGTCTCATCGTGACAGATTTGACTTCTCTGCTCAAATGGAGGACTTTTAAGATTCACATTGGCACTTTTAAAACTCCAATAACTGCACTTTTCTGCATATTCTGTTAGCACTCGTGTACTTGAAATTTGCATTGCTCTTCTGCACTTTTTCTAAATGCACCAGTGCATCTCTCAGATGAAGACTGAGAGACCTAACACGATATAAAGTGCAGTACAGTGATGCAGTTTACTCTCACAGGTTCCAATCACTCAAACAGGTAAGCCTAGATTCATGACCCAACACGCCAACACTACATGGGAACTGCTGCAGGTGATGATCTAATTAATTTGAAGGAAACACTTGTTCAGTCTTTAAATCACTCTTGACATTTATTTTTCCCTGGCTCTTTTAAAAGGCCCGACTTTTTCTTTGGAAGTGTGAGCATTAAAGATGACACAGAGGTATAAACAGAGAACAGGTTTATGTACTATATGTGAAATCAAATACAAAGCAACAGGTATCTGGAAAATTTGCATTTAATTTGATCTCAGAAAGAAATGAGGAATAAGAAGAGATGAGTAAGAGTAAGGGCTGGCGGTACAGTGCAAGAAAACTGAGCAAAAAAGAGGTGAGTGAAATGATGAATGTTGAGATGAAAGTTCTGCGGTGCTGTTGCCAAAGTCTACACAGAAGAATGGAAAGGCACAAAGTGAACCTGTTTACTTCAAATACTCTCCTGGGATTCAGACTGGGTGATTTGAGCCCAGTTTGTCGAGTGGAACTGAAGGCGCACAGCCAATGCACATGCCACAACCAGCAGGGAGACATTAGCAATGGAAAATAAATATTTTTTACTTTGTCAGTGTGAAGTATGGATTGCACAACTGCAGCTTTGATCAGTAACAAAAACTGAGATGGAAAAGAGGACTGAATTCCATCCCCGGGGGATTTAACAAATTTTAAAAGAATTTAAATTCTGATTGAATTAAAAATAAATGAGTCAGCTGTGACATTTGGACACCATGGGTTGCACACGGATCGCTAGAAATTAAAGTCAGCAAGAGAAAAGAGAGGTCTAAACAGTTGTCTAAAAGTAACGGATAAATGGTTGAAATAGATACCCTGGTTAAAATTGATATAGTGGATTAATGGCGTCATGAGCAGAAAAAGGTGTCACACTCCCTCCATGTTCTTTGTTTTGGTAGCCGGGCGGGTTGAACATGTGTGTGAGCTACGAGCTACAAGCGGCTAAATGGCTCCAACGTGACTGGGAGTTGGCTTTATTTCTGTTTCTAATGTTGAAATCGCTAGATGGAGCTGAATGTCGTATACGGCACCTTTAAATAGTTAATTAGTTAATGGATAAACAGTTTGACATCATGGTCCTGTCATTTGGTCATTTTTTTGGTGTGTTTTATGTCTTTTCGTGGTTTTTGTGGTGTATTTTGCCTTTTTTCCAGTGTTCCGTTTTACCTCCTGTTTTCTTGTGCTCCTCACCAGCCTAATTTTCCCATCCACACTTGTCTTGTATCTGTTTTATTAGTCCAGCCCTGTTACCTGAGTTCTTCCCCAGTCTGCTTTCCCTCCACACCTGCACTGCATCTCCTTTATTAGCCTTCCCTCTTCCCAGTGTTTCTGCAGCCCATTCCCTGATTCGCATGTTTTTCCATTCATTACCTTCACCTGTGCTCCTCTGCCTCACTCCGCCTGCACCTCATCCCTTCAATTAATTAAGTTTGTATTTAAGTCCAGTCTTTTGTTCAGTCATTGTCGGGTTGTGTTCCTGTGATCCTGCTGTTCTGGGTCCCCAATGTCCCTTTGTGTTTGCCTGGTCCTTGTACTGTGGTGATTCTGATTAATCCATTCATTACACTTTATGTAAATAAATGGTTGAAATTGCTAATGAATAAGCAGTTGAAATAGTCAAGAGGAATTAATAAATTGATATAATAGCTAATGGGTAAACTGTTGAAACAGTTAGCTAACAGTAATGGGTAAATAGTTAAAGGGTCGAGCTTCTGCCACAAGGAATACAAATACAAACTTGACCAAACCAACCTAAACACTGACAATTCAACTTCATGACAACAATATTATAACCGCATCTGTGTAGTTCATATTGTTAAGTAACTTCCTATTTAAAATATAAACTCATTTGGAGCATGACGGGTCGTGATCATGAACAGGTACTTCAGTCTGAATCTGGCAGGGCTGTGGGGATACATCTGCAAAAAAGCTTAACCTCAGTTTAGAGGAATAATCAAGGTAATTCTACTCATACAAGCCAAAGATTGACCTTTTTATGTTTTATCTTCTCTCCTACTCTTAGCGAGTGATACCAGACAGAGGGAACACGAAACAGATGTTGCTGTTCTGAGGTCCAGGGACAAACAACTTTCAACAAGATCTGATGCAAATACTGCCTCTATAAGTGAGATCAGTGCACACTGCGATCTAAATACACAGCTAACGTTCACACCCCAAAAAGGCAACTCTTATGTCAATTTACCCCGAGAAGTAACAACATAACAGGTCGTCAGGCATGCCTGGCATCTCCTGAAAAACAGGAAAACGCACATTTTCTGTTCAACGTGTGATTTACGTTCGCTATGTGTCATTATGACAGGAATGTGTCTGTGTGTTTTCCTAAAGTTTTAGCAGCTGGGCATCACATGCATGTAGAGCAAAACACTGAACGTTCAGCATGCCTGCCTGGAAAATTCAATAAATCTAACACACTCTCTCTCTCTCCCTGGGATGGATGGGAAATATCCGAAAATTTCAGCAGGGAGGTCAAAGGTTGCCCTGTCACCCGTTACTTGAGCAGGACCAGATGCCGGTGGAGGAGAGAGGCCTAGAGGAGGAGAATGATGGGAAATGAAACACAAAGGCACTTCTTGCGCACAATAAAGTACTAAAATAAGCACATTTTAATCAAAAGCAAGTTTAAGCTTAACAAAAAGCTCGCATGTAACAAAAACCTTGTGTCAAAAAGACTACATGATTCACACAACAATGGCGTGAGACAAAACAAACAGACCTGGGCACCGACAGAAATGTGGCATTAAAACGCAGGCATGAATTACCAAATATGGACACTTCTGACCTCACTATCTCCCTCCCTCTCGCTGCCTCCTGCTCTCCTTCTCACTGTGACCTAGTCTCTCTCTCTTTTTCCTTCGGTTGGTTGTAACAGCGTCAGGGTGTGTCTGTAATTCAGGGTGTGTAAGGCCATTATATCATCCAGTCAGAGAGAAAGGGACCCATTCAGTGACAGCATGTTAAAAGGGTGGCATGTTAACTCACTGACCACTCTTGCTGTGTAATTACTTGTGTGAGTTCATGTGTGCGGGCTTTCACGCTTGAGTGTCTTGGTGAGAATGTGTGTGTCTGCGCCCTCATGCATGAGAGATACATACATGTGTACATCTAGTAGCTCGGATCTGTGTCAAGTTTCACAGTTAAGAGGTTGTTAAACGCTCCTATCTGACCCAGATTGTCTTACCTGACATACACAGAGAGAGAAGGCTTGAGTGTGAGCCCAGCGTAAACACATTGCCCTTCATTCCAGCGACCAGCCCTTGTGTTTCCTCTAACATCATTCCCCAGTCATGTACTAACCCCCCGCCGAGACTATTTACGCAACTCGCTTCAGTTCACAGAGCCTCCTGACATTATAAAGCAAAGTGTTTGTTTGCGTGTGCCGAAAAAAGGCCAGAACCACAAAGAACAATTAAGAGCAACTCCAGCATTTAAGATAAAACAATAATGAGATTATGGCACAGGGACTGGTTGTTTATTCTCTCTTCTGTCTTTTAGTCTGCCAAGTTTCCTCCTCCTTTCCTCGGTAATTAGTACACAGGAAGGAGCGATAAGACATATGTCGACTCACAAAACTCAGGAATGTGGAATAAAGGGACAATGCGCATAGCTTTCCCTCTTTTGTCAGGATGCCTCTTTGCTCATTTATCATCTGCACCGATTTGACGACATCACTGATGGTATTGTAAGACACGTGTACGTTGCATGGGAAAGAGATGGAGTGATATAAACAGCAACAGTGGTTGCATTGTCCTGTCTGAGGTTGGTGTTTGTCTGGAACAGAATGGAGTCCTAACAAGGTGGAGGGCCGCATGTGTTTCATATATAAATACAGCTATGTATTTACTACAAACACAGAGCGCTCTCAGGCCGTGCCAAACATGGGTGTTGTTACATAGTTGCTCGCTCTCCCACACACACAAAACACATTTCGACACACATTGCAAAAGCATTTGGATCCACGACAAGCAATCTAATATCAAACAAACACACAGCGAACATTAACGGTTTCAGGCTCCGAGAGAGGCGGGCAAACTGGGACGGAGTCACTAGAAGAAATCTGCAAGCCCTTGGTTCAGCAGCAGCAGCAGCAGCAGCCGCTGGCTTCCCCTGTCTTTTTTTGCCTTATATGGTCACAAGAGTGGTGGAGTAAGAGAGAGAGACAGCGGAGGGAGGATGGAGGTGTGGTCTATTGTTTTTGGCGGAAGAGGTTTAGGGTTACGTGCTGCTCTTGAACCTTTGGAGCTTGTCGTCATCTATTCAGTCACCTCTTTCCTCTGTCTGAAGGCAGACAAAGAGGATGAGCAGACAACACTGGGGAGGTGTGTGTGTGTGTGTGTGTGTGTGTGTGTGTGTGTGTGTGTGTGTGTGTGTGAAGGGGGGCAGCTTGATTCATGAGTTTGAATCCTGAGGCCTACAGACCAGTCACTGATTGTCAAGGAGCAGAAACAGACAGAAGAGGCAGAACGTGGTTTAAAATGGCAGATCATTATCTAAAGGTGGTGTCGTGCAGTCCCAGACATCTCAAAACTATGCAGGAATGTTTTTCATCCCGCACACAACAATTGCCCATGTACATCTGGATCACTTGGTTCGCTCACACCTGCTTATGTAATGCCAGAGGAATTCCCCCTATTCAACAACCACCGGTTGCTACTGAGCAGCTCTGCATGAATACATCCCTGGGCTTCGTCTGAGATGATCTAATCCAAGGCACGACCACTAAATGTGCAGATGGAACATGTCAAATGATGTGCATGTAATAAGCAGTCTGGAGGCCCTCGGCATGATTCTGTCAGCTGTGGGCTCTGTAATGACATGCCAGGTTGGGAAGGCAGGCAGGGGTGGGAATGTTTTTCAGTTAACGAGTCATGAGAGAAGAGGGGATGATGACATGATGACTGGAGGGACTCTGACTGCAGGTGCTCTCCTGTCTCCATCAGCCTCACCTGACCTCATATACGTGAGTGTTTCTCATGGGCAATGACACAGAAATGCCTTAATCACACACAAACACACACACGCTTTAAATTCATAGGAAAGGGTTCTTGCACGGTAAGAGTCAAACAGGTGAAACACTGGAGAATCACCAGAGTAACCGCCAACTGCGGCTGACTGTAGCTGACATTAGCTAATTAGCTCAGTTAGCCCTGCAGGTAGCGATCCACACTGGGAGCTCAGAGACACTTCATATTGACAACTGCAGTTATGTGAAAGGGTAGTTTGTCAGTTCTGTGAGCAAACTAATATGCAAGACCAGCTCTACAATGTTTAAGTTGCGTAACTAACATGACTGCTGTCTAATTACGTATTTTCAGTCTTATATTTCATGCAACGCTCATGAGTTTTAAATTGACAAACACAGTATGTGTAATTCATGGCACAATTAGTGTAAGTTCTTCTCAACCAATACATAACAAAGGTCTAGTCGTTTTAATACTTTTGAATGAAATTCTTACACATACCTTTAACCAACAGACTTACATGTTGCACCTTTAAATTTCCTTCTTAAAAAAGTGATACTAAAATAAACACACCTTTCCCTACTATTCCGATGTTAATGATTTAACAGGTCCAGTGATAACACACCATTTTATCACTTTTGCTTTCGTGCTGGCTCCACACTGTGTCGGTGTGTTTTAGGGCTGGAGTCCCACACATTTAGACTGGTTTGAGACAGGCAGGTAAAACTGAAAATGTGACGTTGAAGGGTGCAGTCTACTGCGTGCCGTAGGCTCAAAGTCCATCTGACTGTAACGTATGTTGACACCAACTTGCAATGGAGGGGAGAAAGGTGGTTTTGGTGGAGGATTTTTGGTCAGGTGCGAGAATCAAAACATTATTAAGTCAAGATTACAGAGAAAGAAGGCAGACACTGTTAATTTGGGAAGGAATTACAGAAGGGAGGTAATTTGAAGGGCAGCAATAAGTGGAGGGCGGTGTGTGGGTGTTTCAGTCACGCTGATGAGAGGGTTGTGACAGCATGAGTAACACCTACATGTTCAGACAGAAGGCAGAGAAATGGGGCTCATAGAACACTATATACATCTAATAAACATGGGAATAATTAAAGGCTACTTCTAGTT
This sequence comes from Pagrus major, assembly GCF_040436345.1. Lineage (NCBI taxonomy): Eukaryota > Metazoa > Chordata > Actinopteri > Spariformes > Sparidae > Pagrus > Pagrus major. Next base: position 6,706,098 of record NC_133237.1, read on the forward strand.
TATCATTTTCACAATGTCTTTACACTGTGAAAACCTCCCATTTATTTCCCTGGTTAGAGAAACTTCACTTTGTGGACTTAAAACTCCCTTCTCCTCCCCTTCAAGTCCCACCAGCAGCTCATATCTGCATCCTTCCAGTGCAGTCAAACCACAAACCCAGGGAAAGTACATAACTTAAGTATTACATCAGTGTCATTAGGGGTGATAAAGCTAGGACTGTTGTCTTCTTTTTAACCACAGGCAAAAACACAATTCATATCCAGAACATCTTTAGACTCCTTTATTACTTCACTTGGTCATGTTTCCGGTACATAGAGTTCATTTCAGTAATAAACTAAATCAAACTCAATTTTGCAATTCCCACTTGACTTGAGTTTCACAGTCAGGAACCAGACACACCACGAACAGACAGAAACACACACACACACATCTTCCTTTCTCACATTATTAGGCATAATGGTGTAAAATGACCATGAGTGGCTTTGCGCTGTTAAAGAAATGCCACCATCATGTGGACAGAAGCAGGAACTACAGGTAACACTGTCACAAACCTCATTCAGTATTGTCAGGTTTAAAGTTAAATCCTCTTCAGCACTAAAGCTAAAAATGTTCATCCCTCATGTTATACAGTATAAGTGCAGTACAGCGGTGTATTTTCCATTCTACAGACGTTTACAGCAAACTGTTACACACCGGCTCAGTCATGGAGCCGTCACGTTATAAAAGAGAAATTGAACTTCTGCCAAATGGAGCTCAGCATAAACTAAAATGGTTAATGGAGGCACACACCCATCACTAGACAAAAGAAACAGCGGGAGACAGAGAGACAGATGCAATAATGCAAAGCTGAAGTGGTGTGTCTTGGGATGGGTGTGAGCAGTTGAGTTTGCCAGCTGGAATTGTGGCATGGTTTCATTTGTCGGTTAGCTGTTGCTAAACAGGCTGTGGCGGCTAAGGGCTGCCTACCGTGCCAGAATCATAGAAAACAGCACCGTAATGGTGGTGAACAGTAGGGCGGGGACAGCTGGTTTATTGTCCAATGATTTTGCTGACAAATGAGTCCAGCTCATCATCATCTTTGATCCCCACAAAATGGTCGACGACGTCACCTCCTCGCATGGCGATTACTGTCGGAACGGCAGACACCTGGAGAGAGACCAAGTTGCAACTTGTAAGACAAGACTGATAATATCATGACTTAACAACATGCAATACATCAAGATCTGTCACTGCAAATTATGCCACTTGAGCAAAGTTCTATCAAAATTTTTAAAACTGCATTATATACAAACAACAAAACTCAAAGTTAAAATGGCAAATCAAATGCAGTGTGTCTCACCCCATATTCAATAGCCAGGTCTGTGTGATCGTCAATGTCAACTTTTGCCATGGCAACACGGCCTTTCTGTTTTGCAACAGCCTTCTCCAACCTTGGCCCGAGGATCTTACAGGGACCACACCAACTAAAAAGACACAAACACAACCAACGTCAATGTGTTCTTTAAACGACAGAAGTACCCAATTATGAGAAGTATGTGAACATCTGCTCCTGAAGATTTTAAAACACGGCGCAAATCAGTTCGAATGCCTGTCGCAATTCAATTAATCTTTAATAAAGCAGAATAATGGAACAGGTGTTACTAATAAAATTAATGATGAGTTTGTTTGATTCAAAGGTCCCAGTCTGCCATGACAGTGAGCCAGCATGCACAATTCCAGAGGTGCTTTCCACTCAGCTAATTATGCTTCGTCCTGAGAATGTTCTAATCCCTTTATTGTGTTTTGGAGGAGTTAGTCTACAGCATGACTGTAATGCTGGAGATTTGGCCAGCTATCTGTGAGAACAGGAATTACAGTGTTTAATCTGGATCATGAATTAATCATAAAAACAAATCCTTTTCTACTTTTTCTTCATCAGCCTAAAGGCTTAACTTTTTTCTTCTTCTTCTTCTTTTCTTGCTTTCCAAATGCATCTTGGCTCATTCAAGAAAAAGCAACCCAAACATTCCTTGTACTCAGCTAAACACCATCCTGAGCCTGAACATGACAGACTTGCTGTACCTGTACTGTCTCCTAAACTAAATATAGAGTTTATTTAGAGCATTTTTTAAAATCACTTTATTTATCTTTTTGTTCTTCCAGTAATAAACTAAATTGAATCGTCTATTGGTTATTTGTACCAGTCTCATTCACTGATGATATCATAATGATGACAGATTATAGCAATAGTCATCAGGTGTTTATTTAAACAGTTACTACATTGTCTCTTCACATAATGTGTATCATGAGTAATTGTCGTCTCATCAAAATGACGTTGGAGTGTGTGAGGATGGCCTGTTTGGTAAATACAATTCCTCTATCTTGCTATGAAATGTCAAAACATCTTGTATAAAAAAAGGCTCAACAAAAAATAAAACAAATTAGAAAGGTTAAAGTTGGCTTAATGCACAGAGCAATTAGCTACTTATTCAACCTTTTGGTTCAATTTTGAAATACTACAGTCTAAAACTGAAACAGGACCTGTACAACAGGTTGTGTGACTGAAATTGTAACTGTTCTTTGTTAACTTTAAATTGTAACTTTCTCACTAATTTCTCAGAGACCTTTGAGCTAACACTAGATAGGAAGTAATGGTGACCAGATTAAATTAAAACCATTAATGTCGTTGGTTTTTTATTTGATGCACTTCATCTACCTGACCGTTTGTAATGGGACGCATGTGGCATGGATCCCAACTCTCTAGATCCAGATGAGATGTACTGCAGTTTACACACACTCACGTCAGAATGCATCTTAAACAGAATTTGTGTCGTATAATTGAAAATCTTGGGAGATGAAGACCTCTCTATAAGACACAGTATTTACAGTGCCTGTCTTTCAGTAGCTGTTGTGCAACCTCACATGACTTGTGAGAGGAATCCCCACGGCCAGTCTTGTACATGTGTATTTATTTTTAACAGCAAGACACACACGTGCAACACTTACAGCCATTTAAAGAGACAGGACAGCTGTTAAATGAGGTCTTTTCCAAGGTCAGCACATAAACCTCCAAACAAAAGTCACATAACATTTTTAATACAGATACATAATTAAATAAAAAAAGTATATAACAGCCGAGAGAGATGAGCAGCATGAAATTTTTTCTGAGATTAGAAAAGATCCATGATGGAAGACAGATTCTCGAGCTAACTCAAAGAATGATTTTAAACTTAGCAATTATTAACATTCACGCTTCAATTTGTCATCTTTGAAATCCAACCTAAAGACCATCTACATGGGTTTTTATGTTGCTATTTGCACATTCTTCATTAGCTGTCTCTTTAACTGCTTCTTTACCTCATCTACAGGATTGTAGCACTGCCATCAGTTAATCAGTCACCCCGTTATTCAATCAATAGGAAATGTGTAGATTCTAATTGTTATTTGTGATTAACTGCTTGAGTAATTCAAGTAAAATGCAAAATAATATATTGCTTGTTGTGCTTGAATTCTTAATTTGATCATATTTTTTAAAATAAATTTTAGAAACACAAAAAATAATCGAATCCCACATTACATTTGATGGTCTCCCTGGGGTACTCACTGTGCATGGAAATCAATTAGTACAGGCAGCTCGCTGTTGATGACCCGCTCCGTGAAGTCCTCGTGGTCCTGAACATTGAAGGAAACTTCCCGGCGGGAGGTGAGGGGAAGGGAGCGAGGCAGAGTGCGCGAGGGAGAAAGGAAGGAGACCCGAGGTGTGGCGGACTGCAGGGAGGTGGAAAATGAAGAGGACGCTGTGGCGACAGTGGATGTTGGGAGGCAGCGGATATCTTTCGCTGAGAGCGACCAAATTCTGCGTACTAGCAGCCTGTGAGCCATCTGTGTCAAAGACATTAAAATAAAAGGACAGAAGAAGAGGGTGGATTAATAGAGTTCATTGTGATTTCAGGTCAGTTTGACACTAGTTGAGGTAAAAGCAGAGAGACTGCTCAATGCTTTTACTGTACCACAAAAGAGGACACTTATGTAAGGAGGGCATGTTTACAGTTATTCTGTATATGGAGGGTGTACATTGGGTGGTTGTGTTTTCCTGTAGGATTTATGTGTGTTTTTCTGAAGTACAACCAAGGTTCAACTACATCCTTGCATGAACGTTACGTCATGGTAGCCAGAATTGGGTGAGCATAGCCAGAACTAACATATCTATGAAAAACAGGTCTCATCTGATTTAATATAAAGAGCCTGAATTCAGTTGGCACCAGTTATATGCAAGGACTAGGATTAGACAGAACATTACTGTGCAGTAAAGAGTTTTAATAATAGCTTGATTTGGGTTATTTCTTCAGCAAAAATGCCAGAAATCCACTGGTTGCAGCATAACTAGGTAATTTCATTAAAACACAATTGAGACTGTTTTAAATCACTTCTTGTTGCAGCCCTGACTGAGACACTATCACTGCCTGGAAATTAAAATAGTTTTGCAGCCCTGGGGACCGTTAAATTGGATCAGTAGCTCACCCACTGGAGCTGGATGAAAAAAGTTAAGTTAACACGTTACACTTTTTTTTCTGCTTCTGTTACAATAACGTTACTCATCACTCCAACAGCTAACTTGCACTTTGAAGCGTTAGTTTTGTATTTTGGGGACCTTTCTGTGACTGGTGAGTTAGCTAGTTGACTCCTCAAACACTTTAGCAGCAAAACAACATAATCAGCAGCTGCTGAACCTTCGTGCTGACAGTCTTCAGGAGCTGATGTAATCGAGGTTAGCATCATTAAGACTGTTTCTCTCTTATCACAGCCATGTTGCTCTGCGGTTATAACACACTCACGCAACAAAGATTAAAAAAACAACCACGCTTTAAAACAGTCACATTTGTCTTCATGAACATGTCCTTGATAACACCTAAACTTGGTCGGAGGTATCACCACAGCTCCTTATGCTTGCTGCGTATCTACCGGCGGCTCGTCTCCTCCATTAACCTACGTTACGTATGACTTTGCCCTCTTCGTCCTCCTCCTCCTCCTCCTAACCTTCCCCGCCGTCGCCTTTTCTCGTTGTGAAACACACAAACCCTCAAACCGGACAGTTTCGCATCACATTCCCGAAATGTCACACAAAGCACAAAGTAGTTAAAACAGTATTGTCCATGTTTACCTTGGTGTTTAGCTAGCGTTGATCTTGGCCTCGCGCACCAATGAAGTGCTTCCGCTTTGGTGCCGCAGATAGAAAACAGACCGACGAGGTTTTATGACGTCTCATGAGTAGCGCCATCTCCTGGCCAGGCTGGGAAGCACACGGTGGCCTGCTTACTAAAAGCCATGCACAAGGGAGAAATTCATCTTTGAAAACAAGGAATACATGTATTATTTATGTAGTATTTGTTGTCAGGGGTGAATAGTAATTAACTGCATTTATTCAACTACTGTATAAATGCAGTTTTTATGTAGTTTATTCTTCTGCTCCACAATAATTTAGAGTTAAATGTTTGTAGCCTACTTTTCTTTACTCCACTACATCTATCTGATAGATTGAGTTAGTACTGTACAGATGAAGAATTTTATAAAACACAGTAAATGACAAATTATACCAGTAGCTCAGGAGGTAGAGCAGGTTGTCTAGTAATCAGAAGATTACTGGTTCATATCCCTGGCTCCCCCAGGTGCATGTCGAAGTGTCCTCGAGCAAGATACCGAACCTGAAATTGCTCCTGATGAGCAGTTGGCACCTTGCATGGAAGCCTCTGCCATCAGTGTGTGAATGTGACAAGTGTTGTAAAGCGCTTTGAGCGGTCAGGAGACTGGAAAAAGCGCTATAGAAATGCAAGTCCAATTAGCTCGTAATCCTCATCACTAGATATCTTAGAAACATATCCCCTTTAAAACATCCTATAAGCACCTCAAATTTTATAAAACATGTTATATTTCTTTTGTTTGAACCCTTCTAATGAGATAGATAGAGCAATAAATAGTACAGAGGCATACAGTCCTGTAAAGTCAAAACTTGTGGTTTTTACAATGCAATTTTCAAATGAATTCATTATGTTATGTAGTGAGCTGAAGAGGTGCTGGTAGGTATTATGTTTGGACAGAGCCAGGTTAGCAGTCTTTACACTAAGCTAAGCTAACCTTGCCAGCTGCTGACAGTAGCTTCATGTACAACAAACAAATCTAAACCTATATAAAAAAACACGTTGTAAGTTGTCTGTATGATACTTTTACAGAAAGTAATGTAAAACTTCAAGCTGTATCTTTACAGGTATTTAATGTATTGTGATAAATATCTTGATGAAAGGTTAGCTTTATGCCTCGCTAAGCTAATTGTCTCCTGCCTCTCGCTCCAACGCAGGCATTAAAGCTGCTGTAAGTGATTTTTTTTTAAAATTAAGATAAGTATCAAATTGCTTTATATTCCAACAGTAATCACTGTTATAGAGTTTTTGGTCAGTTGTAAGAGAGGAGGGAGGTGATTGCTAAATGCAAAACAGACAGGAAGTTAGCTTACAGCAGCTTTAACGCAAGTGGTAGACTAACAATCTTCTCATCTGAATCTAGGTAAGAAAGCAAATAACAGTACTTAATGTAAAATTTAGACAACAGACATGTTGTTGTAAGACAGTCTGCCACTATCTGTGATAACATGACCAGAAGAGGCACTCAGGGTTTTCACATTTTCATTTGTGTTATAAACAATGTACATAATAAACAAATAATAAGTGGTGAGTGGATTTTTTCTTTTTTGTAAATGCGTAACATCACCTGCTTTCTGCTCAGGTTTAATTCATAAATTATTGAGAAGGAATCGTTGATGGACTCGTACCTTTCATGTCCAGGAGGGCAACAGGATGAAAGGGAGAGAAAAGGTGGGTGGGTTGTTTGGACTGGAGATGGGTGTCAGCCAAGGCTCGGTGCAAAAAGTCAGACTCAAAGAAGACTGAATCACACAGTGGACATAGAGGACTGCAGATGAGCTGTCAGACAGGGATCATTTTTTCGAGACTGGATTACTAAAGCAGTCTGGTAAATCAGGACCAGATGATGAAGCCGTATGGAGGATGTTTTTGTGGTCACATCTACTGAGAGGCATCATCATGACAACCACAAACATGCTCTTGTGTGGCTGATATCACACCTCTGCTAATGTTAAACTACCTCCATATGCAGTTCTTATAGAGGTGGAGCACTGAAACAGATTGCTTTGATTAATTCAGTGCACAGTCTTTTTGATCACCCTCACTTTGGACTGTTGTGGATGTGCGTACAGGAAGTATCTGAACACTTTTGAACAGGATGCATAAAAGCATTGAGAGTAAAGCTGGAATTGGGAGACCCTCTACATCCAGTCTTCGACCTCCTCCTCTGTTTCGCGGCATCGGACCGCCTGGGTCGTCTGCCAGCCTGCCCCCACACCGACGACTGCGCTCTTTATTCAGCAGGTCCAGAGCTGTGCTGCCGGCAAACACACACCCCACTGAGGTTTCAGATACGCACATTTTTACGAATATACAGACTGACAACCATCCTCGTACAATTATGTGCCCACTGAGGTGCAGTGATGCACTCTCAGAGGATATGACAGTGTTGAATGAACTTCAGCCGGGAGTGGACTCAGATCTGCACAGGAGAGCTGTGTTTAGGTCAGGTTTGTTTGCAGACACACGGTTTACAGAGCAAGAAAGCCTTCAGGTGCAATGTGGTCAGCAGGACAGACGGCTGTTTTCTCACATCTGTCCATCTGCACGGTCCAGTGGGAAAAACAGAGGCAGACAGGGCAGACTGGTGACTCCACTACAGACATCAGAGGATCCAGCAGCGATCAAAGAAAAGCAGCAGAAAAGGAGAAAGCGGAGCTATAAGGTGGACTGCACAGGGAAACAGAAATATGTAGTGCCATCACACACTGAGAGAGAGGAGGATGCCAGGCTCTGTGAGTGGTTACAAAGTCTGGGTATTGCAGATAGCCGTGACAAGGACTCCATCACCACAAACAACCAACAGCGGCTGTTTGTATCCAGGTGCAGGAGGGTAACGGGGGAGCAAGAGACAGCGGCAAGCCACAGGAGAGACAGACGGCCCCATTTCCTCCCTCCCATCCGTCAGTCGAACTCCCTCCTACATGTGCCCCTCCTGCTCCCTGAAAACTCCCCCCCACCCTCACCCTGCTCCTACCCAGACGCCCCAACCCTTTCGCTACCTATACCGCTGCTGCGGCCGTTCTCATCAAGAAGGAAGTCTAATGCTGTCGGTCAGCCAAAGAAGGGAGAGCGCTGACTTGCTCAGGTCTACAGACTGTGGCTGTGTGCTAACATTAGAGTTTCAGATTTATGTCTTGTGATGTTCTCACTGGCTCTTGAGTGATTTCTTTGAGCATATTAAAAGCATTATGGATAAAGGATCTTTGTATGTTATTCTTAATTTCATCTTGATTGATCCCTTATACATTCACTTAATCTCTTTTTGATTAGATTAATCAACAGGTGGACACACTAACACAAACACTTTGCATTATTATGTCATGTCTTTTTCTCCTAACATTTTTCATAGACCTACAGGGGAACAAATAACATAAACACCTTGCAATATGTTATAGAGCAGTGATTCCCAGCCTGGGGTGAATGTACCACAAGGTGAACTTCTGCAGTTGCCAGGGGGTACGAGGAAAGGTTGTACAGTAGCACAAAAATATAAAAGGGAGCAATAATTTAATTTAAAATTCAAAATTGACATATTTAGTCTGCTGTGACACCTGAACATCACATGTTGTGGTGTTACAGATGGTTGGCAAGTGAGCAGAGCAGTTGAAACAATTAGCTACAAGTAGGCTAGCCTCATAACTAAACACTTCAAATAAATAAATAAAAAGTACAAATAACAGATAAACAATTGCAATAGGCTAGATATCACAAATTAATGGATACATATTTTTAGTCGCTAAAAGTAACACATAAATGGTTAAAATAGAAAGCTAACAGAAATAGTTAGCCTGCTTAAAAGTAGCCTAACTTTGATGGATACCTTTTGGAAAGACTAAAAGTAATGAATAATTAGTTCAGTTAGACAGCTAAAAGTCACAAATAACAAATAAATAAAAAAACAAAACTTTAATGCTAAACATTTAGATAGCTAAAAGTAACAGATAAATGGTAAAAGTATATAGCTAAAAGTAATTAATAAATGTTTGAAGTAGCTATCTTAAAAGTAGCTAATGGATATATTTGTGAAAAGGCTAAAATGTATGATTAAATGGCTGAGATAACTGAACATAAACAGTTTTAAAAAGTTAGCTAAAGGTAGGCTATATGGTTAAAACATCCCATTCTGCCAAGTTGTGTTAGCTGGGCTAGCAGGCCTAGGCCTAGCATTAGCTTCTTATGCAAACGTAACCAAACAAACCTCAACAGTGACAGTTCATCTGTATGGAAACATAAGTGTAACAGTAGCCACTTTAAAATGACTAACTGTTTAATAGTATTCAGTTTAAAAATCAGTTTAAATGAACACATTCAGAACGTGATGGGTGGTGTGGACAAAGGGGTGGGGTACTGTGGGAAACAGTCGACAAAGGTTAGGAACCACTTTTGTAGAAATGTTTATGGTAATGCATCCATCCTGTTTATTGACTATGGTGCATGAAACAACTGAAGTTGTTACAGAGTTGAGACAGATGTTTACTTCAGGCTCAGTGTGTCTGGTCTGTTGTTTTTCTGTGTCATGTCCTCAGCTCTCCATCAGAGGGCGCTGTCCATGGAACAGACAGGAGGTGGCGGGGTGGATGTTTATTAGACTGTGGCGGTTGGGGCCTGAACAGAGCCGTACTCTGTGTCCCTGCTGAGGTGGGATCTGTGTGTCAGGACCAGAACACACGAGCCTCAGTCTTTCTTACCGCTCGCCTCACGTACCCCTCCTGCACATGTTTACCCTCAAACGCAGCCCAAACTGTTTGTGAGTGAGGCTCTTTTTTCATCGTTGCTCGCCCCCCAGCCCTCTTTCCGCCAAATAAACATTGCACCGGAAATTGCAGGGATATCTGGGATTTTTGAGAGGTCCCGGTGGAAAGGAGGCGAGGGCTAGAACAAGGGTGCTCTCTGTGACACCTTGGAGGTGAGGGGAGGGCGAAGACGCAGAAGGAAGGGGGGGGAGGTCCAGAGGGGAGGGTGTGACCTTGCCTTGGGTGGTTGATGGGGTGGGCAGCATCAGTAAGATGCATATATACACTGACAAACAGGTACAGGTGACCCAGTTTCCTTTGACCCCATCAGGAGCGCCAGGGCCTGGAGTGCGTGCTAAGGCTGACCTCCCTCATCACAGAAGGGGCTGACCCAGGCCAAAGGTCAGGAGGAAATGATACTCTGTGACGCAGAGCAGACTGTACTGCGTGTCTCCTGACAGATAACGACTTCCTGGGATCGCTGTAAACCCTGCACCTGACCGACCTCCTCTTGAGGCTGTTTATATCCACTCCCATCCCGGCTGCACGAGTTGTGAATACAACAGCCATTGATGAGGCTGAGGTTTCATAACAGCACACTGACAAAGCTCGCATGAATGGCTGGGCGTGTGCTCTTTGCGTACACAGAACACCACCACCCCCTCCCGCCTTTGTGCGTGAGTTTTGTCCCGGCTCGCTCCCCGTAAATCCAGACGTCTTTATTTGATAATAACAGATTGGTGGCATAACTGGTGGAAAAGCACACAGCATAGAGCCTGTTGAGCAGATTGTGCCAAGTGGATGATTACAGTAGATGACCTTGTATTTACTTCAATTAGTGTGAAACTGTATCCTCCATGATTTTTTACTCTCCTCACATGTCCCCCTTTGTCGCCATCTTTTTTTAAATGACTCCTCTCTTTCTGTCTGCGCTCACCACTGGCCTGTAATTCGGGTGTTCTGACCGTCAGTTCTTTATGTACACCACGTCCTGATTATAGTCACACAAGCCAAATGCAGCACATATATACACTGTATATATATATATGGGGACAACCGGAATTGTACAAATAGAAGTTCAGATGAAAGCCTGTCACACGTGTCCTTAATGGATTGAGGATGTGAGGATCTTAAAACACAGGGCTGTGTAATGTGTGTACGTTACGATGAGCACGCAGCCTCACGTCCTGATGAGAGTTCGAATTTGTGAGCCTGTAATATGGAATGTGTTTGGATGTGGATGACACACCTGGCAGCTGTACGAGTGTGTGTTCCCTCCCCGTCTCCTTTCCCCAGCTCGACTCATATACCGATCTATGTTTCAGTGTTTGGGAAGTCAACAGTAGAGTTCCTGTTCTTGGTTTAAAAATAACTTTGGGACTTAAATTCCTTGTCCCCCCTCCTCTTCTCATCCTTTCTTACTGGCACTCTCCTAACCTCTCCCTTTGCTTGTTTTTCTTTCCCCGTTCCCTTCTGTTTTGGAACAGGCTGTGCAGTCTGCGTCTTTCTTTTTTTTCTTTCAATCAGCTCGTGTCTGTCCATGCTGCAAAAACACACGTGAACATACACAGAAAATTCAGAAAAAAATTTGATTGTGCTTTTTATGTAACATAGTTGATCGCCATTTTCAGACACAAGACACAAGCATGGAGAACAATAAGACAAATAGAGAAAAAGTGAATAAAATCCATGATGATGACAACAACAGTGGTAAAAGTACACAAAAAACAGCAAAATTAGGGTGAAAAATAAAACTGGGCTGGGAGGCACCACCGTGTCTAACACCAGCTCGCTAACATGCTCATGTTAAGCACAGTTGTTCTCAAACTTACTTTAGCATATTTGCATGCTAACATTTGCTGAGAACCTTTTTTTAGAGGCTCATCACACCGAGACGCTCTGCCGTCAAAACCATTGTGTTCCTATGATGCCGTGCTCCTGGTGTGCACTCCTCTGTTGCGTCACATTTTTCTAGTGGCTTTTGAATACACATAAAAGTTAAGATAATTCAACTTGTCTGTACAAGTTGCAGAGTTTTGTGGCATCTAGTGGTGAAATTGCAGATTGCAACCAACTGAACACCCCTCGCCTCGCCCTCTCCTTCTCAGCTGCTTCAAACGCCAAAGGCCCAGTCTATAGGCAGTGTAGAAACATGTTGAGGCAGCATGGCAGCCTCTGTAGAGGAGGACCTGCTCCCACTCATTCTTAGGTCACAAAAACACAACAAATCTTAGTTTCAAGTGATTATATATTAATGAAAACATAATTATAAATATTATATTTCATTTCTGCCCCTAAATCCCCCAAAAATCCTTCACACTGGACCTCAAATGGAGCTTGTAATGTGCACCACCCACAAAATAATAAAATCTTGATAGTAAGACAGAACTTCTTTACGAGTCATGCCGCAAAACAAAGCTGTTCACTTTAGGTAACTATTTATGCAACATATTACACAATATATCAAAAAAGCAAGTCTGAAATGAAATAGATTTTTTTTTAAAGATTGTTATTTTGGCATTTTTGTTGTTATTCAACAGTCAATGAAAATACAGACAGGAAACCATCTGATGCTCTTCCAAACAAGTCAGACTATGAAAAATGATAATAACTTCCCTCTTTTTTTGCGAGCCACTTCCCACTTTGATACAGTACAAAGTGTTTATATAAAAAGAGTCGTCTGGAGTGATATTATCTAGAGTGGACAGAGGAGGGAGCTTCAGGCTTTGACATAATGCAGCTTTGCAGCTAAAGACATTTTAATAATGACTTGCTGGAATTCCATATGCAGCTTTAGTTTCCTGACACGACGAGAACTCAGTCTAATGATAAAGATCTTCAATCCTGGAAGGAAAAGTGCCTCACGTACAGCCTGTGTGTACCCGTGTACACCCGTATTAATGTGTGTGTTTGTAGGCCGTGCTGTATGAAGAGTGAGAGGAGTGTCGCAGCAGGTGTGGCAGGGGCTCTCCTAAACAAACACTCCACACCTGTCTCCCTCTGCCTCTCCTCTCCACCTCCATTCCTCCTCATGTACAAACACACTCTTTCACACACACACACACACACACACACACACACACACACACACACACACACACACACACACACACACACACACACAAAGCTCAGGGCAAAGAATCAGAGCTGCTTTTGTTCCACTGACCTCACTCTACTATCCTGTTCTATCTACTTTCTAATATTTCCATGGCTCCGTGCATGTGCCTCACACCTCTCCCTCTCTCCCACCCTCACCCCCAGTCTGACTGTCTGTCTTTTATTTCCACTGACTTGTTTTTCGAAGGTTTGATCTGTTTCTCACCTGCCGCTGCTCGCCTTTTTTCCCCCATCACCCTCTCCCTCCTCCGACCATTCCTTTGACTTTTTAATAGTAGTGACAGGGAGGTTTTCCAGTGAACTCTTAAAGCAGACTTGTGTCACTTTAACCATTACGAGCTGACGTTCGCTGTCAGCTCAGAATGTAAAGGTCACGGTGTGGGGCAACTTCCCAGTAGCAGTGTCTCGTATCCCCAAGAGCTAATGAATGCCTCTACTTTGGTGTGTTGGAAACTCTGCATGTTTGTTTATTATGTCTGGGATGGAAGCCACCAGGACCAAAGTGGAGGAGACACATTCTTTGATGAGTCAATGGAACTGAAATATGAATACAACAACAACATATTTCTCCTCCTGTACGAGTGTGTGCAAACACACACACACACAAGCTTCAGAGAATCCAGCGTTTTTTTCTTCATTTTCTCTCTTCGTGTTGGGTTTGTTTACACGGCCCTGTTACATCACCTCCGCGCTCTGACAGAGAGAGACGGATTGTGTGGGAAGAGGATGGAAGTTTGGTGAATACATAATTTTGCTCTCTGTGTAGGCCTCTGTGTGTGTGAGAACATTCTGTATGCATTGTACTGTACGTATGAGGGTGTGTTGGCCACAGGTTGTGCTTCAAGTATCACCGTTAAAAGTCACAGCAGCTGTTTTTCTGAATACACACCATGCAAGCTTTAAAAAAATCCAAGTGGTCGTTTATAACAAGACTTATTCTGAAGGTTCTGATCATCTGGATAAAATATATTTAGTCTATTGCACAAAAAAAAGAAAATGTTTAAACCAGTTTCAGGTTGTGACTGTATGTCCTATCTAAGTAGCTGGTCCACCATTTTGGTCCACTCCGAAATATCTCAATAACTATTAAATAGATTGCTATGCAATTTGGTACAGACATTCAAGGTTCCCAGAGGATGTATGCCACTGATTTTACGTCTGGGACAATCAACCATCAGGTTCACATTTGTGGTTTGAATTAAATTTCTCAACAACCATTTGATAGAATTAAAGGGGCACTATGTAGTTTTAAAGAAGAAATTCAAACTCAAAATGTTTGTATTTTTGTATTTACAACATTTATAAGGTAAATATTTATTTTTTCCATAACTGAATAAACAAGCTGTTCTCAGATGAAAATAAGGTCCCAGAACACTGTTTGAAACTAGAAAGGTGGCAGGGTCTGCCACATGTAAACAAAATATAACAGTATGAAATTGTGTTGTCCTTTAAGGTCAGTTTGCTTATTTGTTTTATTAAGTCATGAAAACAAAGAGAGTTTGTTTATTTGGTTTGTTTGGGCATAAAATTCAGTCAATGGAAATTTCTTCCCCAAACAGCATAGTGCACCTTTAATCACTTTGAAGCCCAACATAGATTCTACTGGCTGTCTGTCCCTCTGCTCCGGTCTTTTAGTCCAATTAACTGCACAGAAAGCCATATTATTTTCTCTAATATCTGCATTAAACATTCTCCAGAAGGCAGCAACACCACAAATATGGCAGAGAGATAAAGTTGAGTGAAGCCAAGCAGGCAGCTTGCAACTAGCTCTCACTCAAAGAGCCCACGCGCCTAATTATCCGTAACTTGAAGCCTTCATATAATTTAAACAAGTGAGTTGTATAAATATTCATCTCTCAGTGGTCATGAAGGGATAAATTAGAGACTAAGACCATTTCTTGTACCAGGCTGTAAACTGTATTTAAACAGGTTGTATTTATGGTGTAATGTTGAGCATTTTAACATGAACTCTAATGGGGATTGACTCACTTGTCAATAGCCTGGAGTGGCTATTCAAGGAAATGCAGTTGTTGGTACTTTCGCAATGGCTTCATTTCCTAGCCCCGAGTTTGCCGCTTAGTTACAACGTTATACTATATTAAAAGGCCTCGCTGAACTGACCCTAGTGTGGCTTGTAATTACTGTTCGGTACTGTGTGTTTTTACGGTGCGTTGTTGTATGCATACTGTCTGTTATATGTAGTGTCTGTCTGACAGGTACAGTGCTGTGAAAAAGAATTCCCCCCTCTAATAAAGAGCAAAAAAATGATATGCTGTGAGAGATGTAATGAAAAAAATCTCACCATCAACCAAACATTTACTCTTGTCTGCTATGTTTCTGCGAATATGACAGCAAAGTCGGAAAGTGGTGTACCAAACATTTTGGCTGACTGTCAAAGTTGTTTTTCCGCCTTGAAGGGGTGTTTGCGTTAATTTTCCCTATTGGAAACACATTTTTTTGGCTATTCTGGCACCATATAAGTGCAAAATAAGTTCTAATAAGCAAATGTTATCATGCTAACAAATGCGTAACTATGATTGTGCATGATAAACATTGTACCTGCTAACTAAACATTATGGGCATGTTAGCATGTTAGAGTTAGCATTTAGCTCAAAGCACTGCTGTGACAGCCTCACAGAGCTGCTGGCATGACATTAGTCTTGTTGTACAAGATTAAATTTGTTTGAAAAAGCAATGAATATGAGGTTAAAAAAAATCGGTTCCATTGTGCAACAGACAGAATATTTTTTCATCAAGGTGTTTAGACGAGTCCTTGAGGTTTTTAGAAAGACTTTCAGAAAAGTGTGGAGAGCTCTAGAGTGACTTTATGTGTTCATTTTTCACATGCTTAGTAATGATACCACATGAAGGGCACAAAATGGAGCTGTACGTGCTTTTGTGCTTTTGAGTGCTATTGGAGTGAGCTGATGTTATGCAAATGTGAGTATGCCTGCAAGAGGTGTATGCAAGTGTGTGCAGCACAACATTACTAAATACACCTCTCTATAAGTGACCATTTGGCTAAGTGCAGGGGTGGTTTATAGAGGATGAGGGAGGGTTGATATCTTCCCCGCTGACACAAATGACTGCAGACATCCCTCTGCCTAATGATACATTTTAGGGAACCTGCAAGGGAAAACAACAATTTAGCCACCCACAATCCCTCTCACTGAATCTCAGCAAGCAGCCCACTGCGGCTGCCTGTGCCACTGGTGAACACTTTGATGCAACGTTGGTGTGTTTGAGGGCCCATAAATGTGGAATATGTATTTAAGCCTCTCACATAGAGTATCAGTGTGTACATTAGCCACCAGCTCAGGTAGAGCAGATGGCTGGTTTCCTGTGTGCGTGTCTGCAGGAGTGACAGGAAGATTATCCAGGCGGTCCTCACCTCCGCTCAATGAAAACCTTAAACCAATTGAACTGAATTCTTGTCTGTTTGCATGGGTAGCTGTTTGTGCATGTGTGTGTGTGTGTGTGTGTGTGTGCAGGCCTGGGAACCTCTGAGTAGGTAAAAGGGATGTAGGGGCTAAAGACAGGATACGGAGGGAGGAAAAGAGAGTGATGAATTGCACGGGAGATTATCATAATCATTTTCAACATCACTATCACTCAATCATGTAGCTGTACCCCGCTCCAAGGAACACTCTGCTCTCCTTGTACATGCACTTTATCTGTCCAGCTCTTGTCTAAAAGTATTTTTATAAAGTGGGGGAAGGAAATTCCTCGCTGTTTTCCATGGCTGCCCCCAGTATTAATGTAGCACAGACTAGCAGCTGAGTATATTTATTTTACTTTTCACAAAGCAGCAGCCGGACAGAGGTATGCGTGTGAAAAGAACTTTAAAGCATCAAAAATATTATTTTCGCTCGAACATAAATAAATAAACACCCAGAAGCCAGGTCCTCTTTGGAATGTAGTAATTCTGAATTTTTATGAATGACTGCATTCATGCTTGGCCACGCCCCCGCCTCCAAACCTCAGCTCTCCGTGTTGGAGCTCCAAGCCCCGCCCTCCTCCCCTCCCTGTAGGGATACCTTGGCCGCGCGCCTGCCTCCTAATTGGTTGAAGGAGGTCCGGGGTGGGCGTGGCTGCCATAAAAAGCACGGGGCTGATATAAAAACAAGGCTCAAACTTTGATCGATGAAAATTTACAAGTGATGGGAGACATTTGAGGAGCAGTGCGCATGTCGGATTTAACCTCTGTGGACAAAAGCTATTGTTTCTAAGCCGGTGGAGGATTTATTTTTAATTTTTTATATATTTTTAAAAACCTTTTCTCCTCTTTGATGTGAATCAGCTGACAGCATGGGGATTCTGCTATTATGTGCTGTCTTGCAAGTGTTGACAGTCGGCTTGGTAAGTCTGCTCTCTGTCACTGCTCCATGTAAACACTGAGGAATATAACACTCACGTGCCTGTACTCTACTGTAACAACGGCTCGAGCGGATTTGAGCTGCAGTCGTCTGGTTACATTTACAGCCTAATCTACCATCCATGTCCCTGCTGTATTACATGACAAAGTAATGGTCTGGTGAAATCTTACCCACTATTCATCTCCACACACGTGGATCATAATGTCGAAACTATACGCTTACGCCCCACAACATGACTCAATGTTTTTGATAATGTTTGGAGAATTTGTAGTAATATTTTCTGGCTTCCTACATGTGGTTCGGGGACCACCATAAGTCCATGAGGGATGCGTCAGGGGGTCCTAAGCAAAATTAGTATCAGGCTGGTTAAGGATGAGAGTGCACAGTGTGTGTATGTATGTGTGTTACACTGTAGTTTATTATTGGATCACTGATGCATTAATGTGTAAGTAGCATTTTACTTTTGTTGCTGGTCAAATGGGAGCCAATTCGTCCCTTTGTCATATACAGTTGGTTAGTTTACATTACATTGTCATAAGAGCCGTTTAATAAATGACGAAGAATATTTTCCTCTGAAATGTAATGAAGTAGCATGAAATTGAAATACTTGAGCCAAACAGCTCAAATTTGTACCTGAGTATAGTCCTTATTTCACCACTACTTCTACAAATATATCCACAGTTTAGAGACATTTCAGTCAGAATACGCCGATGAAACATGGAGCAAACGCGTGTATAGAAGCCCTTAACGGCCATTGGTTAATAATATTTTAATCATTACTTTATCTCGAGATAACAAAATTAGAAAAGGAACCCATTGTCTCTTGAAAACACTTGTTATTCCATGATAATGACACAAATAACTTTGAGAAAACAAATAAAGTTGTCATCATTATCACTGGAAAACTAAGGAAAAATATTTTTGGGCTTCTGTACTTTTGTTTGATTGGGGTATTTTTAAGTGTTTAAAAGGTTTCTTCACCCTTTTACAAATTATATGTGCCTTCGCTTCTATATCTGTGTAGGTCCAAAATTACCCTACAGTAATATTATCCAACAGTTATACAAATGATGACAAAAATACACTTAAGGTCAATATGAACCCACTGCACGCTATAAATACCTACAGGAATATTAAGGGACTTGTATTTGGGGGATGTTTCAAGTACGAGTGATAATGCTAAAAATTTAAGGCTATTGTCACTGCATTGTGTAATGTCCAACTTTCTGAGACCCACAAGAGTGACTTGGACCGGTGAAAGTGAAACACCAGGACCTGGCCTGGGTTTAGACAGTGACAGAGTCAGGAAGGGATCCCTTAAGATGATCTGACTGTGGACAGTCAGATGGGCAGCTCTCTGTGATCTCAGTGCCTGCTGGGAGTTGTTGGATTGGCTCTGGTGTGTGGGGAACAAAAGATGTAGGAGCAGGAAGGTGAGTGGGAGGTGGGAGGTGGGGGTGGGGGGGTTTGGGTCAGGGAGCGTACCTTTCATCCCCGCTTGCCTGGCGAATGCCAAGCGGAAGGCGACAGAGGGTTACAGATATCCCTGTGGGGCCTGGGACAGTGCTGGGTATTCAGCTAATGTTTAAGCCTCACACACTTTGAGGAATTTCTGTGATCTGTGTAACATGAGTCACACTATTGTCCTGGTGGGCTCAGTGTGCCTTGCATGGAAACTGTACTGTATGAAGTTGTTTTGCTAATATTCAGGCCAACTAAAGTGTACTCTATGTCCGTCACTGTAGGTCAGTGCTGGCTGTCCGGTGGTGTGTGACTGTCCGGCCGGGCCTCCATCCTGTCCCCCAGGAGTGAGCTCAGTCCCAGACGGCTGCGGATGCTGCAAGGTGTGTGCGGCTCAGCTCAACCAGGATTGCCACGAAGGACGGCCCTGTGACCACCATAAAGGCCTGGAGTGCAACTATGGCAATGATGTGGGCCGTACCCATGGCATCTGCAGGGGTACGTATCACAGAGGAGGTGGTGGTGGGGAGGCTGAGAGAGAGGAGGGGTAGGGCTGGAGGGTTGGAGGGTCAGATGCAGGAGGAGTTTTTGGGTTTAGATTGGGCAGAGGTTGGGGTTGAGCAAGGGAATGTGTAACTTCAGGGTGGGGATTCTGGCTTCCGAGCCAAGCGGCTGGAGTCTCTCTTTGATAGGGGCTTCAGGTTTGAAGCCCGTGCCACGTTTCAAAAACAGAGCACCTTCATGAGCTGTGACTGAAACCTGGCCAACTCTGGGATTTATATAAGTAGTTCAGTGTGTACACAAACAGCCCCATGAAACGCACACACACACACACAGTGGTATTTTTATATGTGTGTTTATTTGGGGGTGTTTCTATATAAAGGGGGGTATCCGGGGTGTTCTGTGGGGAGTCCCTCTGAGGGAGCAAAGGGGAAGGACATTGTAAACAAGTCAAAAATTCCTCTCAGGTCTAAGAATAGAGCTTGCTTCATATATCTGGAGATAGTGTTTCTCTCCCTCACTCTTCTTGTCTACCTTCCATGCATATCAAAGATAGGCTTACATAAGAGCCACTTCCTGTTTGTCCTTTCCTCCTGTCACTCTCTTCAGGTCAAGAATATTTGATATCTGAACTCTATGGTTTTGTTCCTCAACCTGTCTGTCTGCTTCCTTCCCCTCAGCGAAGGCAGAGGGCCGCTCCTGCGAATACAACGGGCGGATCTATCAAAACGGCGAGAATTTCCGCGCTGGTTGCAAGCACCAGTGCACCTGCATCGATGGAGCGGTGGGCTGCGTCCCCCTCTGCCCCAGCCACGTACCCCTGGCGTCCCCTTCCTGTCCTGCTCCACAGCTGGTCAAGGTGCCAGGCCAGTGCTGCCTCAGCATTGACTGCCACAA
Organism: Pagrus major; assembly: GCF_040436345.1. Taxonomy (NCBI): domain Eukaryota; kingdom Metazoa; phylum Chordata; class Actinopteri; order Spariformes; family Sparidae; genus Pagrus; species Pagrus major. Next base: position 6,726,360 of record NC_133237.1, read on the forward strand.
GGGAAGCACCGTCGTGCCCCCAGTGCACCGCAGACCCCAACCTCCAGCTTACCCGCCTTACCCCTTCATTCCCTACCCATCCTACCCTTACCCGAAGCCTTATCCGAAACCGTACCGGAAGCTGTACCCCTACAAACCCAAGAAGGAGAAGGACACCCTTGGCAACGAGCTGGTGGATGTGGGGCGCAAGTGGGACAAGCCGCGTGGAAACAAGCACCTGGCGGGTAAGAGAGGGTGCCGCAGTGTCGCCTCGCTCAGAGTGCCGTCTGTTTCCTCTACGCAGTAAAGCATCATGTTTATGTTTTAGCCATTTTAGCCTCCTGACGCACAAACGGCCTCACTGTGAGCCTTTTCCCTCTGCATCTGCGTGTGTGTGTCAGCATTTATGTGAGGCTTGTTTTCCACTGGCTCCTTGCACACCAGAGGTGCTCTCTCTCTGTGTGCTCACACACACACACTGCTCTCACACAGCACATACCTCTGTCACCCAGCTTTCCCCTCTCTGTAATCACCCTCTCTATGCGTCAGTGTTGCCTGTTCAGTGAATGAGGCTAGTGTGCTTTGCATCTCTGGTCCTTTCCTTCGCCCTCTCTCTCCCACTGGCCCTTTTCCCCCCAAACTTCACTTTTGCTGATCTCGCTTCTCTTTCTCTGACCCTCCATATTTTGCATCGTGCATTGTCGTTGTCCCTCACACCACCTCTCTTTGATCTCTCCTAGCCTGGAGGCAGGTGGGAGATCAGTGCGTGGTTCAGACTACTTCCTGGTCCCAGTGTTCTCGGACCTGTGGGATGGGCGTCTCCTCTCGTGTTACCAATGACAATGCCCGGTGTAAGCTGATCAAGGAGACGCGCCTGTGCAACATTCGGCCCTGTAGCTCCATGTCTATCCCTGTCAAGGTGAGGAATGTCTTTGGTGCTTTTAAGATTCTCATAAGGGGATACATTACAGTCCTTCAACCATGCAGTCCAGCTACCATGCTAAATAGATTCAGGAAAGGATTGCTTTCAAGGGCCCAGATTGGTATTAATATCATGGCATGTTTACAGCCCCCGCCCCTGAATCTCTCTGTTCCTGGAGCCCTTTCTGGTAAATTCTGTCTATTCATGGTTCTGTTGCTGTGTGGGGAACATCCCTCGCAGGATGACGCCAGAGTTGATTTAGACCACGTTCACGCTTCTTCATGCTCAGTTGACGGTTGTCCCACTGTGAATTAAGGTGATTTAAAGCTTAAACCAGTAGTTCAACATTTTGGAGGTCACAGAGAGTCAAATAAAAGGACAAATATGAAACTAATGTCAGCACAAAGACTGGAAACAAGGGGAAACAGCTAGGCTGGCACTGTCTGAAGGTAATAAAATCTGCCTAGCATCAACTCTAAAGCTCATTAATTAACTTGTTATATCTTGTCTGTGACATTGTACCAGTGTGTTTATGGACCAGACAGTTTCTTGGCTGGCAGCAGTGACTTCCTGGAGTCTCCGTTGACTGTCTGGCAACTGCTCAGAGCAGAGAAGTAGAGCGGCACATACAATACTTTTATCACAATTACATATGACGTCAGAAAAAGACTTCACTTTACTTTGTCACCACGTTCCCAAATTTCCATTTAAAGGAGGCCTATTATGCTTTTTCTTTTTTTTCCTTTCCTCTAGGGTTTTATAGGTTCTTGTGCATATAAAAGGTCTTGAAAGTTAAAGTGTACAACTTACACAGCAAATAATAGTTTTACATAAAACTTTTCAGAGACTTGACAAAGGAAAAACTCTCCCTTGTTTGTCTGTGGGTTTGGGTTTGCATCTCCCTCCCACACTGGACCTGCGACACTCAGCTGCACTCATTGTCTCTTTGCTTTGTGATTTAAAGAGCACTCTGTTCGCCCACTCTATTGCTCTCCATATTTCATCAGAAACATTCTGCCTCCCGCTGTGAGCCACTCAGGAGGCTGATGGCTTGTTATGCACCTGTTTCTCTGCGCTCTCCCAATGTTTGTAGAGCTGCTGTGGGTGTTAATGTGTATCAGTGTCAATCCTTGACTATTGTTGGCATGCTCCTCTCTCTGGCACTCATCTGTTGTTCTGACCTTTATTTTGTTTTTCCCTGTCTATGTACTTAACTGGATTAGCTCTGATATTCGTGTCTCAGAGCTTGTGTATGACTTATTTTATTTTGCTGAGCGGTATGGCAGTTCTGATTCCAGGCAAATGGCAATGTGATCCTACAAAGCTTTCACTGGATATCAGTGTTAAGTTTGCTCTACATTTCTGTAGTGTGTAGCATTGCAGCTGAACCAAAGAAAATGTGGGCTTGCTATCATAGAGGCCCTTGGGATGGTGATGGTGGTTACTCAGTTGATCCACAACTTTGATCCAGAGCTGCTAGCATGGCTGTAGAGTCATATTAAATTCACTGTTTCTTTCTTCTTTCTCCCTCCACAGAAAGGAAGGAAGTGCTCTCGTACCCATAAGGCCCCTGAGCCGCACCGCCTGTCCTACGCCGGCTGCAGGAGCACTCGCCTGTACAGGCCTAACTACTGCGGTGTGTGTAGGGATGGTCGTTGCTGCTCACCCCGTCGCACACGCACCGCCAGCGTGACCTTTTCCTGCCCTGACGGCGAACGCTTCAACAGGTCTGTGATGTTCATCCAGTCCTGCAAGTGCAGCGACGAGTGCAACCATCTCAACGAGGCCGCCATGCCTCCACAGCGATGGCTCTATGGAGACACACACAAGTTCATCGACTAGTGGTACCATCCCCCCAACCTACATTCCCTCACAAAAAAAGACATTAACTCCCCCATAGTGATCCCCATTATAGAATAGCTGTCCTTAGTGTATCTATGAGTAGACGCAAGCGAGGTGCACACATCAACAACATCTCTTCTGGAAGATTATTTGGGGAGGAATGGGGAGAAAAAGAATTAATCAGATGGGCCAATCTCCAACTTTGAAAGAGCGAAGTGACCAGCCCCTGCTTTAGTGTAGTAAAAAGTTGTTTCTGGCCTGGCCAGACTTCAACAGACTGTGACAAAATTTTTAACATGGATGTGACCAGCCGCCATGTTGCTGCCATGCACCGAACGTCCCCTGAACTCTGAGACTTTTGTCGGGGACGCTGGTGTTGCCTTTGTTGATGGTGTGGATTCACATCAACAGGTCTGACTAGACAATAGAAAGCTGGTCCAACGTTGCATTGGAGCAAAATATGAAACCAGCTGGAATCATATGTCTGTACACTCCAATAACTTAGTATTGATAAACCAAATGAAGACCTGACAGCAAAGACTCTGAAGAAGATGGAGGAGCATCTCAGATGCTCTTACAGGAGTGTGGCTTGTGTCTTTTTATGGTATTTATTCACTGGTATTTATTGTTGAGACAGACATGATGACACAGTGGCCTGCCACCAGGGAAGGCGGTGCTGCTATGTTTGGAGCATTGCCGTGGCTGAACAGGGATCTGAGAGGGACAAAACAGCTGAGAGCTGTCAGCCATGACAGGGAGAGGAGGACTCCCACAGATCAGGAGCTCGACCCCTGGGTCGCATCGGAGGTCACGGCAGTCAGAAAGCCATATCTAATGATGGATGATGAAGGCTGCAGGAGAAGAGGAGTTATGTACTGGAAAAAGACAAGAGTTGAGCCTGATGGGTTGAGGCTTTGTGCGCATTAGCAGGGAATATGTCAAAGGTTGTTTACACAGCTGGACTCATCCCCTGCCTTGCCTCCACAAGAAACTGAGACATTTAGCAAGCACCAGAAGAACAAGCCTGGGATTCTGGCGCCAAGAAGTCGACCACCTAATTCCGTGCAAATTACAATCCTGACTCTGACGGGCAGTGAGAGAAAATCAGCCACTCTCGTTTGCTATAAAAATACAATTTGAAAACTGCGGGTGCTGAGGTAAACATGTAATTTGTGTGTGGCGGGTGGAACCGCTCTGGTGCCCGATCTGGCCTGTAATCGAGCAGCATGCCAGCTCACTGAAACGAAACAATAACTCATACTTCTTCGTGTCTTAGTGGTGTCTGTTTGTGAGCGCTGCTGTCAGTCAACAGCACTGTCAGGGGCAGAGAAGAGCTTGACGACCGTGCAGAGGACAATAAAAACCTATTTTTAAAGGACATTTTGAGGGAGAGAAATTCTGTATTCTTCTACCGTATTCGTGGCCAAAATCTTTGACTGACTCAAGGACCCAAGCATCTTATTTGACTTGGACTTGGGTTAAAGTTCACGCACCTTACACCAGCCTTGATTTATGACCTTTTATCTCATGCAAAGGTAATTTAAAAGGTCAGTTTAAACAGATTTTTATAACTTTGCTGAATACACATTTAAAACAGGTGATTCTAAATTATTTGAAGCACCATTTTATCATTTCAAAGATTTGTTTTCTCTTGTGCCATAAGGTAATGGCGGCTTAGACATGATTTCGGCTTTCTGTGAAACTGGAAGATATTTACATTTTCTACATCTTCTACATCAGTACACTTTCTTAGTGGAGAGACTGCTGCCTCTAAGCCGATGGGGTTTTAAATTGGTGGTTAAAACAAATTGTGTTTGGTAATTGTTCTTCATGTTGCCATTACTATTTGCCTATGTAGATGCTGTGGTTTTGGTAATGTATGTCTAGTTTTGTTAAAGGACACTATAGAGCAGCTATGTACAGATGCATCGTTACCTTCTATGTAGTTCTATCTGCTGTATAAGGGCCATCCTTTTCCGAGTTATACTGAAGTAGTCCATGTATAGTTTAGCAGGGTTCAGATCCTCTACGAGCATTGAGTGCAAATTTGGAAGCATGATGATTATGTGCCTGCTAGTGTACATTATTACCATCTGTAAAGATAGTCATGCTTTTTAGAATTACACATTTAAAAAACTTCACAAAGAGGTGAACAGTAAATTTTCAATGTTCCTCACAACTACTTATCTTGGAAAGTGGCTGCCTAACACATGTTTGATGTTAGAATTGGAATGGGTTCATCATTTTGCATTTTTCAATAAAGACATTTTCACTCCTACACTTTGTGTTCAGCATTTAGCAAAATGATAATTAGTCTTCATCGTGTGAATAAAATTACCCATGTTGATCATCAAATTATTCTCAACGACAGCTTTGGGGGCACTACTTTGAGCCAAATACCAAGATCAATTACAATAACAGCAAGTTAGTATGCTAACATTTGCTAATTAGCACCTAACAAAAAGTACATAAGGGGGTCATTAACTTGAGTAATGGACGATAACTAAAAATTTGACCTGATGGTGGAACTACAGGAAATGTCAACCTAATCAAGATTCATCTTCTATGATATAGCAGGATATAGGATATTTTGACTTAATGTAATTCCTGACTCACTATTTTATTGAAAATAGTAATTTTTGTATTTCAAACATTTGATTACATGATTTTTGGGTCTGTACAAAACAGGCATGTTCTTTTATGTCTGGAGTCTATGATTTGTAGCACCACAGTGCCTCACTAACATGATTTCAATTCATCAAAAACAATATGGTAATTGCATGTTACCAAATTGCGCCCCAGTTTGGACCAAAGTGGACAGACGGACCGCACCATCAATGGAACCACTATGCTGTGCGTGTGGCTAAAAGCCCATTAGTGCCAAACTGTTATCTGACTGCTTGTGGATCAGTATTCATTGTTGAACAAACAATTTGACACATTGTGATTGTAGTTGTGTCAAATATTTAAAATAAAAAAAACAAACAAATCAAGGTACCAACAGACATATTTCACATTACAGTGTGCCTATACTTAAAATAAAAATGGGTAAATTCACCACTAGGACTCCACTTTGTGACTTCTTTTATTGGAGGCATTCAGTTGGATATTCAAAGAAAGAGCTGCCATATAAGCCAAAATTGTTTTACTTGATGGTCACTACATGTCTACTTGATTTCTTTGTAATGATTAACTCTTGCAGTGGGGGAAAAAAAAACACAAAACTTCCTATACAAACTAGTTCAAACATTTAAAAAGGGGCTAAAAATCACTTTTACATGTTCCTCAGAACTACTTCCCTATACGTCTCTGTGGAGCTCTGCTTGAGATGGAAATCGATGATAATGGCGTAGAGACAATAATAGCCCTACAAGAGACCACAACAGTAAAAATGGCATTTTATAAAAAGTTTTAATTTCATTAAAGTAAAACAAAGCAAAAAATAGTAAAAGACAAATTAAAACCGACCATACCGTCCCATCCCCAAAAACTGACAATAAAAATAAATGTTTGGTGAACACGGAACAGAGCAGAGCTTTCAAAACAACAGTGAAGTACATCTACTTCCAAATACAAGACACAAGATCCATGAAGAGGAGACTTCTGCTTGGCTGGAGGACTCATCTGGACTGCTCGACTAAAGAGGGACAGAAGAGAAGAGACATGAGTCGGGCATGTGAAAGACCAGCGCAATGAGCAACAGCTGAGCATACCAACTTTTCACCAACAGGTTAAACATGTAGGGGCAGTTTCCATTTGATGAGAGCACCACAGTTACGTGGCAGCACCAACTGCTGCCTGTAGTTGCCAAGATGTCTAAAAGGTTTGTAACACCGGTCGAGTATCTGTGGGGCTATGTCCAATAGGCAAAATCTTACCAGATTAAAAACAACCCAGCAAATCACAGAAACATCAACATGTTACAGTGATAGGTTGTTTAAATCAAAGTGCTTTCAACCCATTAATCTACAAATTACAATCATTCCAACGGGTCACCACAGCAGGCATTCGGAAATGGAAACACTTACTGTAAGAGGAGATGTCAATCTCATCTGGCAGCTCGGCCACGTTGACCTCAAAACGGTCCTGCACATCGTTCAGAGTCTTGGCGTCGGTCTCATCAGACACAAAGGTTATAGCCAGGCCTTTGGTCCCAAACCTACCAGCACGGGCAACCTGATGGGCACAGCGAAGGCCAGAGTGAGTTACATCACAAAAACATGTGAAGAAAATCCAATACTGGTTATTACATCTATTACAGGGTAAAATCTAACCACCTTTAAGGTTCCTAAAGCAAAAATGTCCAGACCCTCAAGGCCTATGTCACATTATAATGTTATTATAAACACAATTGTGGGGAAAAAGTTTACAGAATTTTTTGTACCCACAGAATTCAATGTATATCGTCACTTTTTCCCCCCAACAGCTGTTCATACTAACTTTGTATGTTTTACTTATAATAATTAATTCTTAGAAATTCTGAAATAAATATAAGGACGTGATTGTTTCATTTCATTTACAGTATTAGATTTTTGGTGTACATGAGTGATTGTGTGGATGAGACACCAGATTATGTTGAAAATGAAGCATTAAGAGTATTTAAGAGAATTCAAGCATTTCCTAACATTAAAAACAATTAAAAGTAACTACAGGAAACCCTGGTAATACGTTATACAATGAGCAACTCACAGAACCATGCAGCCATTATGGCACGCCACTTTCCTTATTTCCAGAATGTTGCAGAGAGACATTTTAAACAAGAAATATAACGGGGGAAAAAATGTGCAGGTATCTCTGCCACCAGTTCTCACCCTGTGTAAATAGGTGTCAGAATCTTCTGGCATGTCGTAGTTGAAGACGATATTGACCCGCTCGATGTCCATCCCTCGGCCAAAGAGATTAGTGGCGACCAGGATCCGCCTTTGGAAGTCCTTGAATTGCTGATAGCGAGACAGCCTGTGGAGTAAGGAGGAGGAGGAGGGAGAATTATCAACACAGCTGCTGTAGGCATTACTGGACTGTATCCCTCTTTGAAGGCAATGATGTGTTGAGTTAACTGATGAGGCCTCATGCTCCATAAACATACTTAGCATTCAGAGCTCAATAGAGCATATGTTTATGAGAGTGGGTATGTAAGAGGAAGGTGTGTGTGTGTGTATATGTTCACGTCTCACCTCTCTTCCTGAGCCATTCCCCTGTGGATGGAAATTGCAGGGAAATTTTGTTCCACCAGAAGCTGGGACAGAGCGATGCAGCGCTGGACTGACTTGACAAAGATCACCACCTAGAGGCAAAGCAAAGGCAGTGAAACACAGCTGCTGAGGCCTGCAACCTAAATCACTATTTGGATTTCTGATGGTATTCAGATCCTGAATTAGGGATATCAAATTGAGTGGAACTTCTCAGTGACTGTCCAGCATTAAAGGTATAGTTTAGCATTTTGGGTGATAGGATTATTAACTTCCTTGCCAAGAGCTAGATTGTGAGTTTGATGCCACTTTCATGTCTGTATGCTCAAAGCCACACTGTAGGCAGCACCCAGTTAGCTTAGCAAAAAAGACCGGAAAGAGGAGTAATACACTTACCAAATTTATGTAAACAAACAAAAAACAACAACACTTCAGTTCACTTATAGGCGTGTATGCATCAGACTATGTCTTGGTTGGAACATGTAACTTCCTGTCTCAACTGGATGCCTGATAGCTGCTCAGAGCCAAGAAATAGTCTGGCACAAAACCCCACAATACCATGCATCAATACCCTTTTTGTACAGATTAAAAAAAATACAAAGTGTTAAATGGCAAGTGTAGTGGTTCTGGTAGGTGGATTTTGTTACCTTTTTATGCTCAGCTAACTGGCTAACATTACTGTGATGTCAAAGACTTTGTTCAAACTCCAAATTCAGTTTTTTTTTATGTCCAGACTGTAGCCAGATTGATTTTAGGAGGTATGGCAGTAAAAAAACACATGAACTGCAATTTTCGCAAACTACATCCAAGCCACATTTACAGATGAGTTTCAGTTGATAGACTATGGTCAGAAGTAAGTTAACTGAGATGCTGTTTTGCTTGACACAAAGTACACAAGCCTGGTTGTATTTATGTTTTAAAATGTTATACCCTCAATGTTGTGTCAATTTTGCCTCATCATATCGAATATTGATATTTTTAACATATTGTATTAATGTTAGTAATCCCAGTATTGTGACAACATTAACTATCTGTCATAAAGATCTGGTTTGAGAAACTTTAAACTAATTCGCATGCAGTCTGAACAAAGCCAGATTTACCAAAACAACATGAAAGTGGCATCGACCTCCTCACACCTTGGCAAAAAGTGAATGAGCGCATTTCTCGAAATGTCTAACAATCCTTTAAACCATTTTCTAACCCCTGCCACCCACTTTACCTGGTTGAACTCCAAGACATCAAGCAGGTCAAAGAGCTTGCGGTTCTTCTCGCTGTCCTTCAGTTTGGAGTAGTACTGTTGCAGGCCGTGGAGTGTAAGTTTGGTCTCGTCGTCCACAAATACTTCCATGGGCTGCAGAGGAAGCGACAGAGGGTCAGTTGTTGAGTTTCTGGTTACAATAACATCATATGAAATTCAAATGTGCAGCAGCTTTAATGCATAAAAAGTTTCCCTGCTGATAAAACAGTGTTCAAGGGAATTCTGTTCACCGATTACTTACATCCTGCATGAATTTGCGGCAGACTGGTCGGATGTCTTTACTCAGTGTTGCGCTGAACATCATGACCTGCTTCTCATGAGGTGTGATCCTGAAGATTTCCTGTACGTCACGCCTCATGTCTGTTACACAAAAAGACAGAAATGAATAACGGCTCTGATTAAACATTAGGTCTGGAGGTGTGAGTGACCTCATCAGATATATTCAGGAACCAGTGAGAACTGAGAAGAAATGTCAGCCAATATTTCCACAACCGAACACACCTAGCTGCTCCAACATTTTGTCACACTCATCCAGGACAAAATGCTTGACGTTCTTCAGACTGAGGGTCTTGTTACGGGTGAGAGCGGTGATACGGCCTGGTGTTCCGACAACGATGTGAGGGCAGTTCTTCTTCAAGACTTCCTCGTCCTTCTTGATGGCCAGGCCACCGAAGAATACTGCTGCCTTGACTGTGGGCATGTACTTGGAGAAACGCTCGTACTCTTTGCTGATCTGGAAGGCCAGCTCTCGCGTGTGGCACATGACTAATACAGACACCTAAGGAGCAGACACACAGAGACTCAGACACTTTGCATTTGCACAATTTAAAGCTCCCTGGCACATTTTTAAGCAGCAAGAACAAAATCTTTTAATACATCCCTTTCCCCAGTGGAACAAGACATCTGAGGTCTACCTAATGCAGGATTTACAAGTAGTATGGTAAGTATGTAACAGCTATGAAGGTAGGAAAAATTATTAAAAGTACACAATTCAGAGTATAGACATGTAGACTTGAAAAAGTTCTTGTAACACTTTTAAAAATGATTTATTAACGTGCAACTATTAATAGCAGCTATTCTGACATAATTATTATCTGCGCACACGTTTGTTGTCCGCAGCACAGAGAAAGGGTTAGTACGCAGCACTTTACACTGGTTGAACATTTTAATATTGTTAATGCCTTTCATACCTTTTGCTCAGTGCTTTCAATTACTAACTTCTAGCTGGAAGGAGACCAATAAATCTAAATGAACCGATCCTCAAACCCAAGATTTGAGGATGTAAAAAAAAGCTTCTGTTGAGGACCATCTTTGACAATGCTCTTTCCTTTAACACATATACCTTAGGTGTTCAACATGTGTACTAACCTGTCCATCAATGGGTTCAATCTGCTGCAGTGTGGCCAGCACAAACACCGCCGTCTTGCCCATACCAGATTTGGCCTGGCACAGGATGTCCATGCCCAGGATAGCTTGTGGGATGCATTCATGCTGGACTGCAGAAAGAAACACACAAAAAAGGATTTGGACTTGTGCATTTATATGATGGTCTGTATCACAATTATTTCAAGCTATTGAACAAAGCACCCTGACGTGTGGCAGCCTAGTATGTTAAAACCTTTACAGAACATGTAAAGCAGGTCGAGCTCTTGCAAAACCGCTTAATGCAGCTAGGTAGCATGGCATTATTCACAGCAACTTCAGAGGTCTCAGCTGAGGAATAGTGGTGGTAGATAAAGCTTCACTTACAAAGATTTCACCTTTGCTTGTCTGTGCACCTGAAAGTTTAATTTTCTTCTCTGCTGATTTCATAGTTAATGCACAGATGCAACAAGTAAGAAATCTTTCTAAGAGTAGCCACATAACATCTAGACTGATGCAGCGATACTAAGTGCCCAAACTAGCTAGGAACTTGTGCACAGTTGAGGGCATGGTGATAAAAAACAACATAACCTCAGGCGGACAAGTGCAGACAACGAGTGGGGATGATCAAATGCCCCTTACCTTCAGACGGATGCTCAAAACCACAGTCGATGATGGCACGGAGCAGCTCTGGTTTAAGCAGAAAATCTCTGAAGCCAGAGCTGTGGATGGAGACGTAGGAGCCCTTCACCTCCTTCTTGCCTGCAGGGGCTGCGCTCTCAGGGGCTCCTTGAGGCTCTTCATCCTCTTCATAATCGAGCAGCTCATTGTCAACATCGTTCTCAGCCATTGTGTCTGTCTAAAGTAGGGAAAACACCAAACTGTTTTAAATACCTTCACCCCTTTGTTGGGTTTACAGGGGGGCTGTTAATTAAACCCACCTGTTGGTGCCACTCTTTGTGCCAGGTTACACCACAGGCTTTTAAGTACGTTTATTTAACATGTTTTTCATGGGTGGAAACGTATATAAACATCTACATATTTTCATAACAAGACAAAACTGGTTTTCGTGATACTTGCATCAATCTGTTTAAGACGGACAGTGAACATTAGCTGTGTTGTGTGTTTCCCACAACTCCATTCTAAAATGAGAGGCCAGTGAGAGAGAAATGCTAGCTAACTTAGCTACATTTGAGAGTACGGGTATATTAAACAAGGTCTACATTTTAATTCTTGTGATGCTTCTGAACCGAAATTGTACTCTGAAAAACGCACCCAATATCACATACAGTCCTGGTCAAACGTAGCCTTTAAGTTTAGCCGAAAGTGCCGGATTAACCAACCGGTTAGCTATCTTCTGAGCCGTTTACAACACTGGAAAGCTATTGTGTTGCATAACCGTTGCTAACGTGGCAAGCTAAGGAGCTAAACGGCACCGACTATTGTGCTACCTGTCCATCTAATCTATACGAAATACGTGGGAAGATAAAACGTAAATGATTATAAAGAACGCTTAACGCAAAATATAAAAATGCTACGCATTTACTGGATATTTACATGTATTGGGAAAATGGGTGGGTTGGCCGAGCAATCTACTTCAACGCGCTAGCTAGCTAGCTCAGTATCGCCGCAAAGCAAACAATGAATGAAGCTATTTAATTTCAGAGTAACTGCGTTTATCTGTGACTTAAGTAAACATAATCTTATTTGCAACCTCTTGGACAAAGTTTTGAAAACTCTCTAGATGCTACAATGAAAGCAATATTATGTTCTTACCGTTCCGGTGTTAGCTGTGCGTCCAACTACAGATCAACACCGCATGGGGAGGCCTCAGTAGGTATACGACTAACCGGAAGTTCCTCCTCCGCCGAAGAGCGTTGACATGATTGGTGGATTTGGGTCCAGGCAGCCAGCGATTGGACGAAAAGTGTGCCGCAGTCCACCGCAGCTTAAAAAAGCGGGATACGGCAGTGACGGACTCGATGTATGGAAGCCCATATAGAAATATGTCATAAAATAAATGCGCACAATAAATAACTGTCTTATTATAGTTTTAAAGAAATCAATAAATAACTGGGAACAGTTGTGCCTGCAAAAGCCTTTGGATATCAGCACCTGTCTTGTGTTTGTGTTGTTATATTAATGTGAAACATTATTTTATAAAGTCTGAGGCCTGTGCTGAGACTGCATGAGCAGATACTGATTTACAGGATGAAGCATCTGGCCTGGAAAAATACTTTGAACTGTAGAAACCACAATTTTTGATGTTACTGGGGAAACTTGCAACTATATTTACATGAAACTTGAATGGAATTGTGACTTGTATTTACTGTACAGATGACAAGAAGCCACTTCCCTTCCTTTCATTTTAGCGTTGCAATAGTTGGTTTTAGTTTTATACACATAGGTTTTTGATTTCTTCTTTTCAGTTCATTCATTCATTCATTCATTCATTCATTCATTCCTTTTCAAATTCTTCCTAACCTGTTATACCAAAGAGTTTGATACAAATCCAGTTAACTAATATATAAATATTTGCATGCATTTTTATGTAAAAAAAGAAAAAAGTATAAATAATTCAACCACATTCCTTTGTATTAGTGTTGACATCAGTGTATTCAGAATCATGGGTCTTCACTGTCTTCCAGTGGTCACAATGAGGAACTGCAGCACAAAATTAAACACTAATCATTACTAACAGCAGCAAGAACACCGGTATTGATAATACTTGTGTTAATAAAGAGCTGATTTTAATTTCTCTGGTGTAGAGACCAGTGTAACCTGCTAGAAAAGCTCATACTAGCATCAGGTTAGACTGGATAGCATATAAACACTTGGTGAAAGTGACCAAACAGGAATGACCAGAAACAAACACTGAGACAGAAATAATCAAGAAATAATGATGTTTATTGTTCTCTAGTGGTCACAGTTAGAAACTAGAACTGCATGTTCTTCAGTGGGAATGACACAGATATTGATACTGATTAGAAATATTCCTTAGAGGTATTGAAATGGGTTTCACACTCATGCTATTACTAATTTTAACAGTATTAATTTCAGTATTAATTTTATCATTCATAGTTTACATATTTTATAAACAGCCCTACAACAAATACTACATTTGAGAAAGATTTTTTTTCCCACATGAGTTTAGTTAACACTAATTTCAGTGTCGTATAAAAATCTGTGTGGAAAATGTGTAGTATGTGGGCTAAAACGTAAATGCAATTTTAATAGTTGTTTAAGCTTCACTTTAAAAGGAGTAACAGGAACTACATTTTAAAAGAGTAGTTAATAAAGCATTGCAAAATTAAAATCCCATTTAAAAAAGTATAAAAAACAGTATACAAAAAGGAGGGAATACTATCAGTGTCTGGATACTGTTCTGTGATCAGTCTTATATCTGTGATTCCAGAGCAGAAGAGAAGCTCCACTGTGTAGGAGAGAAGTAAGGGAAACTGTCGGACTCGGGCCTGGAATGACCCTCTGAGTATGTACCAGAGGTGGGGCAAGACCGGCTCAGGAAGTCCCTTACATGGGGAGGCAAAGATAGAAACAACCAGTCTTCCACCAGGAGGCCACCTCCATGCAGCCCTGAGCAGCAGCCCAACTCAGCAGGCAGTTCCTCCAGGCTGTTGCTGCGCAAGTCCAACCTGTTCAACTGACTTAAAGCTGCAATGCCTCTGGGTAATGAACTGAGAGAGTTGTGAGCCACATTAAGGATGCGCAGCTCCAAACAGCTGTTAAATAGCCCAGGTGGAAGGATCTCTATCCTGTTCCCACTGAGGTCCAGCTCTGTTAGCAGCTGCAGTGACTTCACCTCTGCAGGCAGCCCTTCCAGCAGGTTACCAGCCAGCAGGAGCCTACGAAGGCGGCGTAGAGTAAAGAGTGCTGGGGGAAGGCTCTGGAGCTGGTTGTTGGATAGATCTAGGAGCTCTAGGCCTCGCAGCACACCAACACTGGCCGGCAGTGCCAGAACACGGTTAAAGGCAAGTCTGAGGCAAGAGAGGCGTCGCAGATGAGCCAGGCTGAGCAGCTCCTCCAGAGTTCTCAAGTTGTTATGCTGCAGGTCAAGTGTGCGCAGGTTGGTGAGAGCCAGCAGGGCAGAGGGCAGACGCTCTAGCTGGCAGTCCTGCAGCAGCAGCTCTGTCAGGTCCACCATCCGCTTCAAGCCTGTCAGGACGAGCAACCTGGTCCCCTCGTTGTAGATCTCCAGCCTCACCAGGCTGCCAGCCACCTCACACAGCTCCCCAGGGATCCGCTGCAACATGCCTCGAATCACCAGCACACGGAGGTGACGTAAGTGCCGGAGACTCCCCAATGCCCAGCTGCGGCCCACTCCACCATCACTACTCAGGCGGCCAGAGAGGTGGAGCTCATGCAGGCTGCGGAGGGAGAAGACCCAGCTGGGGATCTCTGAGGCCTGAGTAAAGGTGAGGTGGAGGACCTCCAGACGCTCTTGGAGGACTCCGAGAGCACCGGGATCCACCGCTGCTGTGCAGTGATAGAGGTGGAGCTCTCTGCCGTAGGAATTCACAATAAAAGACTTAATTAAATGCGTAGAAAAACAAGAAACAAGTGTTTGTACATCTCAGTTTTCAGTGGTAGGTGTCACATATAGTTTTTTATTTGATTTGCATTGGTCAAAATGTGTAAATCATGAGACATGATACCTGAGTGAGGTCATGTTGGCCACTTGTGCAGTAAACCTGGCCTCTGTGATGAGCTCCAGTTTGAGGACCTGAAGCTGGCTGAGAGTGAAGAGGGCCGGAGGGAGGCGAGGCAGGGCCACCAGCTGCAGTCTGGAGCAGCCTTCTGCATCCACACTAGTTATGGCACGCAGCTTCTCCTCCCCCCAGCGCCGCTCCAGGTTTTCCTCCAGCAGCCTGCTCTCACTGACAGGGGACAGAAAAACAGACAGACGCTGGGCCAGCAGAGGGTCATACTGGTCCAACATGTGTAACAGAAAGGCCAGGTCATTTCTCAGGTCAGGGACGTCTGCCAGGGAGCACAACTCCTTCAGAGAGTGGAAGGAATACTGGCGTAGAGAGCTACAGTAAGCAGGGCACAGACGGAAAAACAGAATAAGAAATGTATTACTCAGAATATGCTGTAGCCCAAAACAAATCCAAAACTAATCTAATCGGATCATCATGCCTCTAGCATGGTCCACCTCATTGGCATTTTTCTGACTCCTTGAACAATTACAGCCTGTGTGGTCTACTGAAGTCTCAACAGACTATTAATCATTTGTTCTGGCGATTGTTTTGGGTTTTTCAGTATTAATTTAGCAAATAAATGTAACTTTATATACTGTACACAAATGCACTAACCTGTGTAAAATCCAACTGAGGGTGTAAAAGTTCAGCAGGCCGTACAGCCCCAGTATGGTCAGGTAAGCCACCAGTAGTTTGCGTATAAGGGAGGAGAGCACGTGGATACACTGGAAGGTAGTGTAGCCCACCATGGCCCACTCCTCAGGGTGACAGGTGTGGGTGAAGGAGAAGGAGCTGAGAACAGGGATGGTGTAACTCATGATCAGGGTTACCATCAGCAGTTTGAATATTGTTTGAGCCAAGTAGACCTGAATAGATGGAAAAAGGGTATAATGAATACATTAAGACATTAACTTGTGTTGTGAGATGAAACAACCTTCTGTGCTCCATTTACAAACATTTACGTGTTTGAACAATGAAATAAATAAAGGTAACAGGCAATGTAAATGATACATGCACATCGTCTACACAAGAGGGTCTCTCACCTTGTAGATGACATCTGAGCTTTCACAGTGGGACCGAAATTTTCTGACCCTTTCGAACAGCGCCCTGGCCTGTTCTCCGTCACTCTTATCCAGACTGATGACCTGCCTGGGACTGTCAACCATTATTGGCTTGGAAGACAGAAAGTGATCCTGGGAGCCGTGGGATATAGACGACAGGGTGGAGCTACAGGAGAGTGTGGAAGGGCACGGGGATGGAGGGGCAGTTGTGGACGCCCTATCTGACCACTTCAAAAGTGGACTGTCTGCACCCGAGTCTATGCTTGATTGTCTTGTACGGGTCTCTGGGGGTGAATATGACCTCACAGAGGGATGAGGTTGGGGTGGTCGTCTCTCCTCCATCACCTCCTTGTCTTGGATGTTCTCCTGCCGGGCAGCATGGGACAGGGCCTGAGATGTCCAGGGTGACTCGCAACACTTCGCCAAGATGGCCAGGAAGTGCTCTATGCGGGCAGAGGTGTGGGGGAAGTGGAGCCAGAAGGAGCCGCTGGCTACCAGCACTAGAGTCTGTAGCAAGGCCATGTAGGGGAAGAAGCGGGAGCACAAAGGCAAAGCCTCATGGTAGCACACCTAGACAGACAGATTGTCACATAGTCACTTCAACCTGCAATAACTGATTTTTTTAGCAGCAGAAATATATTATATATGACATATTATCACCCTATAGGCAAACTTGTTAGCAGACAGCTTGTTTTCTCATCCAGCAGCAAGCAACATTAGCATTCATTTGGAGTCGTGTTTCTATCCACCTGATGAATTTAAGTCCAATCTCCGCTCTCCTTTTAGCTCTGTCTTTGGTCTCTACCAACCCCTGAGGGAAATATTTGGATCTGTAGCTGTTAAATGCTCCTCTAGTTGGCTGCTAACTTTGGCTGTCTGCCATTTAGTGTTGGTAGCATGCAGCGGATTTTTAGAGCTTGCAGAAAACAGATGCCTTCTGTGGCCTACATAACACTATGAGAACCGCAAGAGTGAACCAAAACAGTAAAGTTGAAGGAAAACAAACCAAAATAATCAGATAAAAGTCGCTATAACGCTCCATAAAGCTGAGGGGAAGTGCATATTGATTAAAGCTGCTTTAAAGGACTTAACACACTAATAACTCAGGCTAGTATGACATACCTGGCTGATGTAAACATATTGCTGGTAGACCAGATGCGTGCGTCGACCCCGGGCTGTAGACTGTAGATTCTGGATGTTGGGTGGCACATGGGTTGGAGGCTTTGAAGATGGTGTCAGTGCCACATCCTCACCAGCTGATGGATTCCGCTCACTACTATTTGCAGTGACAAGTTGATTCAAGGGAATGCACACCACTCTGTCCCTGGACAGCTGCTCAGTACAAGCCAGGACGGATGCCATCAGCATGAGGACCACCAGGTAGTCCATGAACACCTCCCACCAGGGCTTCAGCAGCTTAGAACGGCTCTGATGCTGGTTCAAAGGTGCCAGCTCCGACAGGGAAAACATGGCGACGTCTGGGCCTCACAAGGATGACTGTTAAAATAATTGTGAATTATTGGGCAATGCACATTGTCCGATGTAGTGATTTACAAAGTTGAGTCTAACGTGTTAAAATTAAAATCTGTGACTCGATGATGGAAAAAATACTGGCACACCAACCAAATATTAGCATCTATAGTATTATTGTCACCAGTTTCTGCCATCGTAAAATATTACAATGACCTGATCTTAATATTAAGGGGTCACTAATTTTGGTAACCACTGCCTGATCCAGTAACAACCTGATCAGATCACACAATAAGAAGTATCCAGCAGAGATCCTGTCTTAAAGTCCCGTAAAAAACCGAACCTGGACCTTTAAAAGTCTTTAAACCAGTGGTTGCACATTAAAAGTAAACTAAATAAAATAGTACAAACGTTTCCACTGTAGGCAACATCTCTTAAGTCTACTTCTTGGCCAAATAAATACAAATCAGAACAGAACAATTGATGTTATTTTTACAGCCCAGGATTAACTTTCACCTACCAGAGTAAACAGCTTGTTCTCCTGCTTTTCTTTCCCTCCTCTGATCCAGCTCACAGCCGCCTCACAGAAACTTCATACCGGCGCTGTCTGGTTCTGCCCTGAAAAACTCCTGAAACTTACCACAAACTCCTCCTCAGCTGGGCGACACACAGCTTTTCAACGGTTGCCATGGCAGTGTAGGATGTGTGGCTAAAAAATCTAATTCAACACCAGAAGCCCGTTCAAGACCCAGTGGGGGCACACATGCACCCGTTAACTCCTTCAGGACCAACTCAGAGGAATATTAGACAAGAATCACAGCCGCAAGAGAAAAAATATTATTAGAAAAATGTATATACACATGTATATCAAATGTAAAATACTTATAAACTATCAGTTGTTTGATTTTATCGACCGATGTTGGCCTATAACAAATAAATTGGTATTACTGGAGATGAAAACCGTTTTTTACAGAACATAATGCAGGAAAAACATGTTTGGAGTCATTTATAATGATGTGAAGTTTACTGTTTCAGTGAACTGATGTCATTTTGGACAATAAAGTTTATTTTCAAACTGTAAAATGTCCTGCCTCCACTACATATCTTTTGATTACGTACCTTTAACTCCTTTTGGACTGAGGGAAACATCGGAGGAATATTGGACAACAATCATGGTCACAAGAAAAGAAGAGTTGTATACATGTATAAGAAATGTAAAATAATTTTGGGCTCCTTTAAGAGTTTCAGTACTGCAGCTGGATTTTAGAAGCTGTGATTTCTTATCATATTGTTTAGCTCATGATAGCATTTGTACATAAAAATCATAAAACGCATCAAAGTAGATAGTACTACGGTGGTCAGACAACTGAGGGAAAGTAAAAAGTACATTATTACCATCTGAGATATTGTGCTGTAGAAGTGGAAAGTACCACTGAAACTGAAATCAGTTACTCTGATAAAATACTGTAAATCGACATTAAATGTTTTCCTGTGTAATTAAACTGTTCATAGCTTTTGCTTCTAAATTTCCCACAACCTTTTTTCAAGGAAGTTTAAAATGAGAGCTTTGTGACCAGGATTATCCAGCAGAGGCTGCTGAAGTCACTGTAATGTGAGTTACACAGCAGCATTTGACTCTCTAGTCCTTATCCAGTTAAAGCTGCTGCTCTCAGTCACGCTACTCTCACCTCATAATGGATGTGCGTATTCGTGCTGTCGTAGAGAAACCAGGTTTGTTTCCCGACAGGTTAAAGGTCGCAGAGGCCTGACGACCGAGGAGAGTTATTAAAGTGATTAAGATCTTGCATGTGTGTGTGTGTGTGTGTGTGTGTGTGTGTGTGCGCGCGTGGAAGGGTCACATCTGACTTTTTCTTTCCTTTGTATTTGGGCCAAGAAGAATCTGGAGCAAAGTCTCAAACTGACAATGAACCACAACGTGATCTACTCGACACAGCTGGTGTGTGTATTTTCTTTGTGTCTGCACTATATGCACGAGCATGAAAATGTGTTTGTATGTGTGACTGTGTGAGTTTGGGTGTTTGTGTGTGTGTGTGTGTGGAGTATGGGGTTTTAAAGAGCAAAGAAAGAATAGTGGTGTGGTAGTTGCAGCAGCGGTGGCAAATGTGTGAGGGAGATTGACTGTTACTGCTGCCACAGAAAAAAATCTCAAGACCAAGTGTGAAGGTGTAACTGTGAAGGACAGAGACAATTCCTCTGATAACAGATCATAACCATCTACTGCTACATACAAAATCAAGTTCGCTATATTCTTTCCCACGGCCAATGTCAATTTGAAACTTGACACGTACTTTAACCAAGTACAATCTTCACTATCTGATAAACAGCAGGAGCAATCACAGTGCAGCGCCGTACTGACTGCATTCACTTATGTTGTGAGCAGGTTTTACGGGCTTTATGTACAGATGTGTTGCTCGCTGAATCTTTAAGTGTGTGTATAAAATTATTCACATGGCCTTCACAAGTGTCCTGACGGGACCAATGTAGCCTGTTGTTCCAACTTCCCTAATGACTTCAAACTGGAGGAATGTAGTGCTACTGTAAATAATACTTTGGCTTAAATGAACTAGAACTCATCCAGTCCTCCTAACATTTCTGTGCACATCTCACCATATGTTAAATAACAAGACAGAGAGTCTACAGCCATGCTAACAGCTCTGTGACACTGTAATAAGGCACAGCTACGCTAACTAAATGCTAATGTCATTATGCTTACATGCCCACAATGACAATGCTATGTTAAGCAGATATACTGTTTACCTTAATCACCATCTTGGTTTAGCATGTTAGCATGCTAACATCTGCTGATTAGCACCTACTTCATCTGAGACTGAGGAGAATGTCATTTTTAGCAGGTGGAAAAATGAAAATGTTGACCTATCGATGGGGCTTCATGAAAGTTAAGGGATCATCAGTGTTATTACAATTCATCCTGAGGGGAACATGATGTCTGAACCAAACTTCATGGCAATCCATCCAATAGTTGTCAGGTCCTTTCATTAAAAGCTCATGGTGCCTGAAAGGAGCACTATGTAGTTTGGGAGATAAAATTCAAACTCAGGATTTAAATATTTACAATATTAATGGGGTAATAATAAAAACTCAGAAATATTTATTTTTTCCATAACTGAATGAACAAGCTGTTATCAGAGGAAAATAAGGTCCCCAGAACACTGTTTGAAGCTAGAAAGGTGGCAGGGTCCGCCACATGTACACAAAGTAAAACAGTATAAATTGTGTTGTCCTTTAAGGTCAGTTTGTTTATTCAGTCAGGAAAACGAAGAGAGTTTGTTTGTTTAGTTTGCTTAGTCATAAAAAAATCAGTAAAGAGAAGATCTTTCTATACTGAATGAAGTTTCTTCACCAAAACTACATAGTGCACCTTTAAGAAAGGTCAGTGGAAACCAAAGTCATTACATGTCATCATCTGGGGACCAGAAACATCTGTACAAAGTTGAATCTAACCAAACAAACAATGACATCTTAGATTCACTTTAGCAACTCATCTCCAACTCCGAGAACTTCAAACCAGAATTAACATGACACATCTTGTTTGTTTAATTGGTACACACATGTAAAAATCTCTAGTATTGATTATTTGGGGAGTTACATATACATATACAATTTTTTTTATCTGTGCTCCTTGTTTTTGTGTGAGCTCTCCCCCTGGCTCTGTTCTTAACTTGTCTTCATATGTATTAATGACTTTGTTTTATATATTAATGACTTTAATGAAAAAATACTCTCTTCAAGAAAGTGAGCAAATGTAAATGACTTTCCAAAACTGTGTAACTATTTCTTTAAAATAGATGCGTCATTACGTCCTGTCCTAACACTAGTAAACAGGATATATATTTTTTTTATACTAAAAAGTCATCATATACAACTTAAATATAAATGTAATCTATGCCCCCCGGTCACCAATTTCGTTTTTGTTAGTTTAAGGTCCCACATTCTCACAGCAACAGAAACTGATCAAGCTTTTGGTATTGCTGTCAGGGACGTTTGATATATAATTAGACTGCAGGCCTGTGGTGTGGCAAGCCCAACAGAACTAGGGGCCGATATCCTATCAACACCCTCGGTTTCAGAGTTCTGCTGCGAAAAAGGCGTGCGGCTTCACACCTCTTCATCTGCAATACACACACACACACACACTGATGCACTCACACAGCCGTGCCCAGGGATGTTTTTGGGTGGGGTTGTGTTATGTGACAGAAATCACACGACCATGACATGAAAGAACATCACAAGAAGGGCCACAGACATCAGCACATCAAATAGCAGCGTATATTTTTAAACTTGACTTTAAGACATTTACACACACATTATGTTGCTCTGGTTTGTGCTAAACAATCTGTAACATTTAGTAGAAAGGTGATTGATACACTGACTGAAGAGACGAAAAAAGGTCATGAAGCACGGTACCTAATAGTTGGTTCTGCTATGTTGAAGGATTTTGGAGGCGGAAGTTACATAAGAAACTCGTATGAGGATAAGGATCTAGAATAACTTTATAAATTCAAAAAAACGGCCAACATACAACATGAACACAAATAAGAATAAGATGATAAGACAATATACCCCAGTACACATATTAAACAAACGAGACAAAATGTGTCTATGCTATGTAAGCTAAGCTAACCGTCTGCTGGCTGTAGCCTTAAATGTAATGTACAGTTACATTTAATGAGTTCTTGTGTTGGCCAACTGTGTTTCTAGATGAATGTGCATTTTATACATTCATTCGATTTCATTCCATTCAGAATACACTGCAATTTCTCAACAACTCATGGTTCCCAAATTATTCTGACATATGTCTCAACAATTATTGGATGGACTCAGCTGGGTACAGACATGCACGGCCCCTTCAGGATGATTTGTAATGACTTTCCATCCAGCGCCATCATAGCATCAAATTTTGATTTGTCCAGTACTTTAGTTTATGATCAAATAGAATGGGGCAGGAATGAAACCTGGAAATAAGTACGAATTTTAGAACGTCTGGTTCTGTGGTTCTCAAAGTCAATGGGTTTTTGCTGAAATGCCTACAATGAGACATGCAGTTAACACAAGTTTAAGAGATGTTTATGTTTTGTTCTACGACATGAAACACATCACTTTATACACCACATTTGAATTATACAGCATGTACATGTCTTAAAAATGGCAGTCGCTTACAGGCTGCTAGATAAGACTACAGAGGTTATCGAGGACATTAAACATTATCATCACCATCACCATTTACACACTAGTAGTACTTTTCTTATTCAAACTTTACAACTTATATATTGATCAATTTCTAGTAAAGTTTGTTTAGTGTGGTAGGAGGCTTAGTGGTGGTGACATAAAAGTGTGGAAATCATAAAAGTGGTGTACCTCTGTAAAGATTTACAAAACATGTAGGTATCTTAAACGTTTGTTTGCCACAGGGCATATTTTCTGCAATGATCCAAAACCTTATCCTAGAAAAATACGTCATCCCTGCAGCACTTTATACCTGTATAAAACTAATCTCTTTCCCATCAGCCTCGGGTATACTTTGTGTTTGGTGACAATTAGCAACGGTTAGCATGCTAATATAATAAATTAACTATGACAAACATGGTAAACATCATGTATATCTGTTAAACACTGGTACGTTTGTGTTGTCATTTTGTCATGTTAGCATGCTGACGTTAGCATTTAGCTCAAGCGCCACTGTGCCACATCACACAGAGCTGCGAGCATAGCTGTAAACTCTGAAGTCCTTTTTGATACAATGCTATTGTCATTCTAAATTAGGGCATTAATGTTGACATCAAGGTGACAACATGCAATCACAATTATATAACATATATACAATCATACATTTATTTACTATTTAGGCATGTGGTTATATATATTTAGGCTCTCTCCATATACCACCACCAGTTTTGCAGATGTAGGCAGTGGCTGTCTTGGGTACCAAGTCATTTTAGAGTTCTCACACCCCCTTACCTTTCTGTAACCCTGCATCATCAGCGATACAAATCTCGGAGAGAACTGGCTGCATGTGTGGGAGTGGGGATGCCCATCTGTTCATCTGCCCATCAGACGTATCATCATCTTTCCTTAAATAGCATTGTGACAGTTGTTTAGCAAGAGTGGAACATATTAATGCAAATAAGCACAAACACTCTGGGAGAGCTCTTCATCCCACTACAAACACATGCTTGTCGTCAGTAACTCCTTTGATGGAAAACTCTTCGAATGACCCTAATGTGAATCTGTGAGGTTTTCAATCTGAAAGCAATTGATTGAAAAGAGTAGGAGGATGTGATAAGCCGTAACATAGAAAGAAAAATACCTCCGCAAAATACTTGTTTCCTGTTCAGTGGGAGGCACAGGCCGAGTTGACAGTGTTGTGGCTTTACTCTAGTTTATGACTCTGTGATATAGTGTGATATTGAGAGCTGGTAGAGTCCACAGTTCCCATGGCTCTGGTAAATACAGTTTTGGTGTTTATGCATCATGTACTGTAAGGGCAATTCTCAGACTTTTTCTGATTTCCTTTCCCTCGCCTAACAAGTAAAAGAAAGTCCTGCACTGTCCATAACCTTCGATCTTTTGCTAACCAAAGTGAGAGAAAGTTGAAAAGCGCTGAGGAAATGAATGTAAAATGGGTGGGTGGGGGCAAACTGGTGACAGAGAGATAGAGAAGTTGTTGGCCGTGAGAAAGTGGCACAGCACTTCATGTGTCAACTCCCCTGACTGAAACCACAGTAAGCCACCAGCCACAGCAGCTACACAGATAAACACCAAAAAGCTGAGACTGCGGCCTGACCCCGAGGCTGCCTGATAATGCGATGTTTCTGTTTCTGTGATCACTGAAGACAATTCACTTGATATAATGATGTAATCCAATGCACTACAAAGTACCTACATTGTTGTCACGAGAGGCATATTGAGAAAGTACATGAGTGGGATTGACAAATAGATAAATGATTTGATGAAAATGTTTTTAATTTTGTTTGCTTAAAGTAAGAAGTAAATAAAAATATCGATATCTGTTAATTTATCCATTCATTCTCCACTAATGACATATTTGCAGTGTTGCGTGTGTGTGTGTGTCATTACTGTGAGATGTTAACAACATCTAAAATGTGTTACTGTTAGGACTATTGGTTATCTCTAAAATTGTCTGAATTAAAATAAATAAAACAGCAATTTAGTAGATAACTCGTATGCTGCTATACTGTAATGGTAGCTGTATACATGTATGCATATGGTTCTCTATTACTGGGCTTGGACCTGTGTGTCATCTAGCATTAAAACTCTTCCCAGCATACATGTATGGATGCATAGAGATCTGTATCCTCCCCTGTTGTGTTCTCATCTTTATACTGCAGTCACATTTATTTCATTTAATTTTTTAAATAAATTTTCAGTTTTTGTTGATTCTAGCGGCCACTTTGGACAAAAGCGGTACGACACCAGCGGCTGCTGTTGTAAAGATCTCTGCTAGCGCATGCCAGCGGCATTTGTTTTGGAAGTGAGTGACAGAGAGACTGCAGGATGGATCGCGATGAGGTAATGTAGTTATATGTGACTATGTAAGATTAATTCAGGATTTGGACTCATGCACAGGCATTAATAATAACTATGTAAAAACGGCAGTCTTTTCTCTGATGGTCTCGTTTGCTGTTACAGGTCATTTATAATCATCAGAGGAATAACGAGACTGTTTCATAAACACTTAAAAGTTCCTTGTAGTCACTTCAGAAACCTGCTCTGCTGAGCATAAAGCTAACAAGTAACGGCATGTATATGTAAGGTTTAAATTTTTCATCACATTTTACCTTACATTGCAGCTCAATTTAAAGGGTTAATCCAGCAATGACATACTGTATTTCACTTAGTTTCACCTGATGACATCATCAGGATTATTTTCTCAGACTTTGGATAGCTCCCACAGAAGAACAACAACACAGTCCTCCTGGCCTTTTGCAGTTTGGGTGTTTTTAGCAGTCACTGTAGGGGAGGTGTTATAATGGATCCCACTGGTTTTCTTACAAGAACTGCCCTACTCTGCCTCTGCTTGGTTGCCTTTGTAGGTTGTGTTTTTTAAAAATCTTTTGGGTCTGATACAATGGTTTATGAGCTGTAGTTTCCCCAGTAAACACACCAACCTCTTCGGCCTCCTTCCTGGTCTTCTCCTGCTCCTCTCTGGGTCACTTATTCTCCAGGGGAGCCCTTCGCTGCAATAGTGTCTTTGGGATAGGCAGATCGGACAGACTGGGTGTCTGCAGGGTGGGCTGCCACTGGGCTGCCCTGTCACTGATCTGCTAACTAGCCCAGAGACATTGCAACTGTGACAGCCAAAGAGGTTGTGTGTTTACAGCGGAAACTACAGCTCACAATGTGTTGTATCAGCTACCCGAAATAGCACACCAGCTAACTGATTCTTGTCTCATTTGTGGTGTGATTAAACAGTAAATTCCTTGTAGCCCACTGACTCTTTGGTGCCCTCTCTGCAGTGGGCTGCAGAGAGGGCACCCAGGGGTGTGTGGACACAGGAGGACAGCCGAGAACAGGCTCTCAGCCGTAGGCATGGGCCCCACCAATCTCCATCCCTCTTGTTGTTCATCAGTCTACCAGGACCATGAAAATCTGTCAAATTTATTCAGTTTTTTGTTTCTACGGGAAGGAGGACCCTATCAGTTGGACCACAAAGCTGTTGAGGCTTTCATCATACGACAACGATAAAAGCAAGCCAATCTGATGCCTTGTAAGAAAACCAGTGGGGTCTATAATAACGCTTATGGAAGGATGAGGTGAGGGGTATTCTCTTGGTTGCAAATATACAACCTTCGCTCAACAGTAGCCGTTGTGACCACAAGTGATAATTATAGGGTGGTTGTAAATATTACAACACAAGTAAAAGGAGACTAATCAAGTCAGTCAGTTGACTCAGTGATTCTGTATCTGCTAAATTTAGCAACCTAGTCAACACCTAATCATAACCAAGTATGACTGTAGCAGCAAAGCCCATAAGTGTAACACAGAGAAACTTTTAATTTTTAAGAATAAGAATGTTTTGTTTCTTCTCTCAAAAGTTACACTGTCTTCATTTAATGTGTAAGATTTGTGGAGTTCCCCTTACAGTATCTTCCTGTAGGCTTGTAAGACACCACCACTTTGATCACTGGTATAATAGCAAAAGTTAATAGAATTCACACACTAGTATTTGTTATTTTAGTTTGCACTTAAAGTGACTACGAGGAGCTTTCGGTTTTTGTTGATTCTAGCGGCCCCTTTGGACAAAAGCGGTACAACACTAGCGGCTGCTGTTGTAAAGATCTCTGCTAGCGCGTGCTGGCGGCATTTGTTTTGGAAGCGAGTGACAGAGAGACTGCAGGATGGATCGCGATGAGGTAATGTAGCTATATGTGACTATGTAAGATTAATTTGGGATTCGGACTCATGCACAGGCATTAATAATAACCATGTAAAAACTGCAGTCTTTTCTCTGATGGTCTCGTTTGCTGTTACAGGTCATTTATAATCATCAGAGGAATAACGAGACTGTTTCATAAACACTTAAAAGTTCCTTGTAGTCACTTCACAAGCCAGAAACCTTGCACCTCAACATGTAGGTGAAAGTGTTATAAAAAGCTGTGAAGAGAACGCAGTTGATGGAAGTTTGGAGGGCGGCTGACAGGTTTCCTCAACACTTGGAAACATTTTTTGGCGTTTTCTTGGATTTTTTTTTTTTAAAGAAATATTGTCAATTACAAGTAGCATATGAATGTATATATTAGATATATCAGTAAACTCATATTACACATTTCTCCCACGTAATCACCATATAGAGCTCCTAACATGGAAAGAGAACATCAGAAACAAAGCAATAGGAACATGAACTTTTCACTCCCTTCATCCCCTCCTCCTCCCCCAGTTTCAGGTTCCTAGAAAGGCAGTTGTTTTACCACCATCAGGGGTACAAGAAGCCCCCGAACCCCTGAAACCAAATGAAGCAGAAACCCACCGTACCCACCAGCCGTCTCAGCTCCCTGCACTCCTCTCGTCTGCTCTCCCTGTCAGCCCCTGGGAGAAGGTTGCGAGCCCCCCACCACATCAACCACAGTGCTCTGACATGCCTGTCTTCATGCACATCAAGGCGAACACAGCTCCATTTTACAGAATGCTCCTCACACCAGTAGTCAAGTGAGACATTTGCAAAATTACAGCCACACTGAAAAATACCATGGTTTTGGTTTATATGTGGCTCTTGATGATTTGATTTTAATCTCATGTCAGATTCAGACCTCATTTCCTGACAACAGATACTTACGAAGTACATTTTTTATGAATTATAAAATCATTTTTTAAATTTATGAGTAAAAAATAATACTTTTTTAGTGGTTGTTGAAGCCAGGTGTTTTATCATTGTCTTGTCAAGAAATGTTTGTTTAATTAAAGGCTATTTTATTTAACTATAGTGTTATTCTACTGCAGTTCAGTGTCTTTAAATGGGTAAGTAAAGTATTTATTTAGAAATTACCTAAGAGGATTATATTCTTCAGTTTGGTTTATTTTTAGTTTTTTTCTATAGTTTTTCTTGCAGTAGAATAGTGTGACGGACTGTCACACACTCATAAGCTCAAACAGTAGCCCCTTTTAGTTAGAAAATGCGGCACATTTGCAGCCAGGTAAAGGCCGCAATCTGCCGCCTTGTCTATGTGAAACGGAAGTGTAATATTCCTCCTTTGCAAAAAAGCCGCCACTGGAGTAGGCATAAACATGTGACGTGACATGAAGCACGAAGTTGGGCGTGAACAGTGACGAGTGATCTGGTTATTGACGATTCTCTCGGCTGTGATGGTTAGCATCTCCCGGATCTCAGCGGCTTTCCAGTTGCTCATCTTGACGTCCGCAGATGAAGTGATGAACTGACTGCTGTGATCAGCTGTTTCCTGCTTTTAAAACTCCCGGCTGTGGGTCGCACAACAGTGCATGTCATCCACACCTCCGCCCATGTCACGCAATTGCCGGCACATCGACGCCTTGGATTTACATAGCAATGGAGGCGACAAAAAGTGTACCCTCCGAGGCGTCATATTGGCGGACCAAAACAGACCCCCAATATGCGCTGTCTGTCTAAATTCACGGACCTAGCCACAAAAAGGACAGCCAAATTGGCGGGTTGCTGTCCAGTATAAAAACGGCTACTGATGTGACCAGTTTCATATTAATTTTATTGTTATGTACTATGATTATTATAAGTGTAACCTCCAATTAGGCTAAGTGTCAGGTCTGCATGACTTTCAGCAATAGCGTGAAATTGAAAGAGAGTTGAAAACTGAATGTCATCTAGAATTTATATGATGTGAAATGCTTAGTACTTTTTCTGAGCGACAACAACAAGGCCCATACGGTTTAAAATTGGTAGTATTTCAGATTTGAACCCTGTGACTTTGTGGATTTGTTATGCCGTATTGCGTTACTCGCGAGTAATGTGAATAAAAATAACCACGAACCACATCAGTATGAACCCAAAATGAGGGGATTTCTCTGTAAGCTGACTGCAATTAATAGATCAAAAAGACGGCAAAATAACAACATCATAATGCCGCCTTGTAAAAAGCCTGAACTCATGCTTTATCAGGTCTGTCGGCCAGACAACAACCAAACAACTTTTAAAATGCTTGTCCTGAGTGGAGTTTGGATCGATAAGAGCTATGCTGTGCAGTGCTGAGACATATTTCCAAAACTTACCAGGTAGCCTGACATTCTCGCTCACTTCCCTCCACGGCAGCTCCTTATTTATCCTGTCTTGGTCCGAGTAGATGTGTTATCGTACAGCTCTGGGTGTCCACAAACAGCCACAATTAGTGATTATAATCCTCTCCTCCATTGTTGTTCATGAATGTCCGGACATCAGTGGCGTGAACGTCATCACGTCAGTGTGAACGTCAACGCCAATAGGCTTTCACGACACAGCGTCACATGAAAATTTTGCTTGAGTTTAATATGTTCAACTCACGCGAATGGTCGCTTGGCACCATCGCTTCAATTGTGTTGCACGTGTTGTTGACTTTGTATGTAATTTAGTTGCACGAATAATTTGCGTCTTGTTTGGTCTGAACACGGCATTAGGTAAAAGAGTATGTTGTCTGCATATGGACTAATTTTTTTGTACTTTGTGCGTAAAATTTGTTTAAACCATATATGCTTTCCTGTTGATGAACAACCCTGCAAGTGGTATGATATATTAAGTGTAGCTGTTTGAGATTGTATAAATCCATCATTTGGCAGACTGGATAGGTTTCACATGCTTAAAGTTAAATTGAAGAAAAGAATTACAAAATTTTAGAGGTCTTTTTGAACTTTCAGCTTTCTTTTCTGGCATTTTAATGTTTTATATGAAGAGTAGAGACTTGATAAAGAATATCAATATTTTGGCTATTCAACAGATTTCTTTTTTGCATTGTGTTTAGGTGAAGCTGAGAAGTTTGTTCATTTCTGATCTGTCTCCATCTGTGTCTTCAGTATGAGTGGTTATAGTATTTTCTGTGCTCTGTTTTGGTTAATTATCCAGTTCTTCCTAAACCCCTTCATGTCAGGTTCAGTTGTGTTATCATAGTTGCGTAGTAGTAGTATGAGTCAGTGTTTTCTGTTGGACATGCTTGCTAATGAAGTTAGCTGCTGCTAATGCTATGTTCTGGTAAATGTGCTCAGGGGAGCGGATGCTTCATGTCTTCTTCGGAAGAAGAAGAAGGAACTTTGCAAGTTTTATTGACCAGCCTACATGCAACAGAATGACTCAGCATGTCTTTTTTTATTTTACAATTTGGCACTTTGAGTGTCAAACTACATTATGTTCTTAAATGATCAAAGTATACATCAATCTTTTTGTCTACTCTTAAAATATTTAAAACATTTGACTATTCATTAGCAATTTAATGTGCAGTCATTGTAGTTACAGCCCTCTTAATGTTTTCATAGTGCACTCGTTAATTTTAGATATTTGTCAATTATTCATTACTTGTTATTAGGGTTGCAGCAATATAACGGTTTCAAGGTATACCTTGACTTGTCATACCATGAACATTTGCCTTTTTATGGTATTGAAATACATTCTATGATGTAAGTGTTACTATAAAATATAAATATATATTTAAAGTTAATATCAAGTTTCACGTCTGTCAGGACATAATATTTTGTTAAATTATAATAAAGTGTTTGTTCAACCAAAAACAAACCTACCTCTGTTTTCATTTCTTCAATGGTCATAGTAACTGACAATAAAAATAATAATTAAGTAATAACATATACCTCGATACTATGAAACTGTGATATTTTTGGAGATGGTTATCGTACCGAGAATATCTTGGTATTCGAAATGGTTTACACATAATATAACAGATTCAAAATTACAAATAATTTATTTGTCATTTTACAAAGGTCTATCAATTATTTTATATTAATAATATATTTTATAATATATTTTATTATTAATTTAATTAAGAGCTTATAAATGGCTTTTCACAGTGTTACCCTGATTTCCAGATCTGCCTTCTCTCCAAGCTGTCGTTCTGACTAAAATATCATTGAGGCAATTATTTTCATTGTCTTCCTGACATAAAGGTTACTAAGGCAATAGTTCACTAGTTCAGTACTTCAGATGAAGTTGGTGATAAAGAAAAAAATCTCCCTCCTCTTACTGATGAAACTGTGTGGGATGGCTAGGTACCACATAACACATACCACACACTCACACACACTCACACACACACACGCACACACACACACTCAAACAGACAGGTAAAAAAAGAAAGAATGTAAAGTGTGACTGGCACCTCAGTAGTAAAGGTCTACATGTTCGCATGAGAGCGATGAGATATTCAAACTTTCCAAAGGATGCTCAGTCTATTTATGAGCCCGCCCACATGAACACTCACTAAAGGGGTAAATCCAGCCATGACACAAGCATTTAATCCCCACAGTAAATAAGGTTTCGTCTTGACTTTCACCCTGACTACTTGGTAAATTACACTTTATACAAAGTGGGTCCTGAACCTAAAGTGTTCAGTTGATCAAGTTTGGCGAAGACAGAGCTGTTGTCGTGTTTCTGCTTGCCAAAATAAGTGTAGCAACGGAGGTAAAAACCCAAGAAATTAGTTAAACAATTTTGAAATGTATTTATTTTCAAATAATAGTTTGTTATTCTATTGAAAGTTTGGGGCATTTTTCCCTCACATACCTCCATTCCCACAATCCTCAGCAGCCTTTCAAAATCAAATCAAATCTCTTTGAGTCATGTCATCAGTCATTGGGTGTGAGAGAGAGAGAAGAGGACGTTGGCTACAACTGAGACACAAGGAACTCTCGACGTTCAGCTGCGCAGTACAGAGGTAAGACTGGCAACTCACTGTTTTAGTATCAAAGTTATTCTTATTTTATACTTGTTGGACATTTTCTAAACATGGCACATTCAATTTCTACAAAATCTACCCAGACACTACAACTTCTGTCAAAATTTAGATTGTGAAGGACATTAATTTATCAAATTACAGGATTAGGAAGTTACTATATAAATAATCTTTATAACAGAGGCTCATACAAAATCTGTGAAGATTGACTGGCAAAAAACTGAAACAATTTTTGGACGATTGAGTTACTCGTCTGCAGCGTAGTTCCTTTGAGTTTCTGTTTTTTTTTTCTTTTTCTTTCAGGCTTTCCTCTTTCTTGTTTACCTTATGATCTGATATCATGCTAAAATCAGCTTATACCAGAGCAGTTTTTAAGAAATTATTTGCCAAATATCTTGTGATAAAATAATAAATGTAGCACTTTATTGATTTGTTTAAGTTTGTGCACTCCGATATAAGATTCCTGAATTTAATATAATTCTGCCGTTCTTCTAAATGTCTAAATAGGGCAAATGCAGTTTAATGTAAGTATAAAAAGTGTATCACAGCGTCAGTTTTTGTCTGACAACACCACAGCAGGGTTATCCTCAGTGAAAGCCCTGAAACTCGTGTGCAGGTGGCAGGCGCTATTTGTTAAGGAAACCTCAAGCTTTGGCATTGTAACTGAACATGTACCAACAGGTGTGCAACATCTGAGTGTGTGAGTGACATGAAAGAGTTGACTTTTCACACTTCTGCAGGTTTATACGGCTGGATTTTTTACCCCGTCTGCCACCAGCTCCCTCAGTCACCATTCTGCCATGCCACGGTCGTTCCTCGTCAAGTCGATTAAAAGGACTCATCCACCAGGTCCATGCAAGGACTCCTTTAGCAAGCGCTCCTGGCCCCGAACAGACACCGACCAGCCTAAGGAGCATGCAGTTGGACAGGACAGGAGGTATCCTGAAGATGCTGTGCATTTGTCCCCGGCAGTGGGGGTCAAAGACCTTCTGGCTAAAGCCTGCTCACCGTGGGATCCTTGGCATTCGGGTACTCAATAATTCCTTTGCAATGATTTCTGTTTTTTTGTGGCTTTGAATTTGTTATAAGATTACATGAAGTATACAGTATGTACTCTTTGGATGGCATGTCAAAGTATTGTTGGTCCCACTGATTTTTGACTCAGTGGTAGAAGTATTACTTAAAGTATCAAAAGTACTCTTAATAAAGAAAAATGACCCATGTGAGTGTTTCACTATTATTAATCTTATTATTGGGATATTATTTCTGATGTTTTCATCTGGAAAAAAAACATTTTACTGCTGAAGTAGGTTACGGTGGAGCTGATTTGAAGCATTGTATATGCTGTTGTGCATTTTACACACCAACATATGATTGATATATTGCATTGTTACCATGTTTTGTGCATAAATCTTGAAAAGTAACTAGAGCTGTCAGACAAATGTAGTGGAGTAAAACTATAAAGTAGCATAAGGCGGAAATAAGTACAACTTAAGTATAATACTTGAGTAGATGTACTTAGTTACATTCCACCACTGGAGTCAGACATAAAGGGGAGGTGAAGTTGAAACTTAAAGTTGATATTCAGGATTCGTTTTTGGAAACTCAAGGCTCCAAAATTTGAGCAAATACTAAAAATGATCTAGAAATGATTTTCATTCTTAACTGTACATCCCCATCCTCATCATGCTTTCATCTTCTGACAAAAGCCCCTGTGGAGAACAGAGACGCTCCTCTGCCGGTCTCATCTTGGTCGTCGACCAGACACCAGGCATCTGAGCGAGAGAGAGAACTGGAGAGACTGGTCTTCATGTTACTCAACCACACGTCGCACACTGATCTAAAATCCCCCGTCAGCGAGTGTCCGCTCTGTGAGAAGGTAGGAGGCCTCTGGATTGTGAGAACTGACACATGTCCTCATTATCTCTGTATTTATCTGCTATTATAATCAAAAAAGGAAGCCAGAGTGAATAACAATAAAAGCATGACAGAGAACCTGAGTGCAGTCTGTGCAGGAGAATAACTGTAAGAGGTAAAAATCTAAAAAGATAAGTGGTCTGCACTTCTTTACTTCTGCCTGTGAGAACTATGGAGGCAAAACAGTGCGTATAAATTGCATTATATACGCTCTAGTTCCCCCCATAGAACAGCTTTTTGTTTAAAAATGTACAAAAAAAAAAATTCAGTTAATCTCAAAATCTGCAACTGTGTATAGAAAAACTGTGATCATGTGAGTCACTGCATACATTTGCTAACCTGATTTACCAGAAGTTGAGAGATATTTGTCTGGGATCATTACATTTGCAGTGTATCTTTACGGATTATTCAAACAAATCGCGTCCCATCAACACTGAAACCTTTGTCAGGAATGTTTCCACTCAAAATATCAAATGAATTGAAGTGTCTCCGATCTCTTAACTACAGCAGGGGTGCCCAAACGTTTTCCCTTGGGGGGGCCTAAACTGAAACTTAGTGGTGGATCACAGGCCATG
The DNA here is from genome assembly GCF_040436345.1 of Pagrus major. Classification (NCBI taxonomy): domain Eukaryota; kingdom Metazoa; phylum Chordata; class Actinopteri; order Spariformes; family Sparidae; genus Pagrus; species Pagrus major. The sequence continues at coordinate 6,761,067 of NC_133237.1, forward strand.
AGCAAACACCTATTGCAATGTATTGTTGTGATGCAAGACGGTACAAGGATCCCAAGTTCCCTTAATTGACTGACTTCCTTACCAAACCCTTGCTCAGATTATAAATGAATGAGGGATTCTACATATTTAAAGATCATTTTTACTTCACAAAAAATAAAACAGCAAGGACATTGTTACCATTAACACATTGTTAAATTACCTCAAACCTGGCTCTGCGTAGTTGGTCAGAAACCAGCGGTGACTCCAGGAAGTTATTGACCGCAGCCTAGAAACAGTGACCTTTAGAAGTGATGGTAGGCAGACTTTGTAACCGTTGGGAGCCATGCGAGCTGCACCCTCCCTTGTTTCCAGCCTTTATGCTAAGCTAAGCTAACAGGCCGCTTGCTGCAGCTTCACATTTGCAGGACAGTGGAATCAAACTTCTCACCATTTTCTTTGGCACTCTTTCCCCGTCCCCCTCAGTCTCTTTCAGACTTGCAAATATCAGGAGGTGGCCTGCAGCCTCACGTTCACGACAGCCTCTCCCTCCCGTTGATAAGATCGCCCTCAGCCACAGACATGCCACACATGCCCTTCGGCTTCAGAGCAATAGGCAGCTATGCCAGAGGGAAGGTACGGTACACAGTGACAATGTTTTCACGAGCAATATTTTCGTACAAACACATGACTCATTGTGAGCTCTGAAAGAAACACTTGTTTGTCTTCATGTCTTTGTGTGTGGGCACGTTGTCTCATGTACTGTACCTGTGTCCAGGAGCGGAGCTTTGGCTGCAAGGTGTGCGGAAAGGTGTTCAAGCGCTCGTCCACCCTGTCCACACACCTCCTCATCCACTCAGACACGCGGCCCTACCCCTGCCAGTACTGCGGCAAGAGGTTCCACCAGAAGTCAGACATGAAGAAACACACCTTCATACACACAGGTGAGCGAGCACATCAGAAAATAAACCGTGCTCCTTTAAAACATCCTGTCCTACGTTGTCCTTCTCGTCTGCTCTCAGGTGAGAAACCACACGTGTGCAAGGTGTGCGGCAAAGGGTTCAGCCAAAGCTCCAACCTCATCACCCACACCCGAAAGCACAGCAGCTACAGGCCCTTCAGCTGCCCCTGCTGTCAGCGCAGCTTCCAGCGCAGGGTGGACCTACAGCGCCACCAAGAGACGCAGTGCGGCTATGGAGACGTGTGCACTCAAAACTGAGTGCGTGAAGCAATAAAAGTGATGGTAAACCTGCGAAGTGAAGTGGCATTTGTAAATAACTTTCAATCATTTGTAACTGTGAAGGTCGGAGAAATATTGAAATGCGAAGTTAAATAGCAATAAAACTTGATTCATTGTGTATAAAAAATAGTTTCATCATCTTGGTTTGTGTTTTTTCAAGTTAGAAAAACTCTAATGTTTGTGAAATTGTGTGTTAAACACACACAAAAAATCATCCATACGATGAGGCTCCTTTCAGAAACTGACCACCACAACTCGTTCACAAATGATGATGGGGGTATTTTTCCCAGGATGTGTAAGGTTCCTTCATTAACACTAACTGTCTTATTTTCAGGAACTACTTCCTCCATTAGCTGTGCTATTGTGATTGTAGTTTGTGTGCATGTGTGTGTGACTGAAAGAAGCAGTCACCCATTATAAACTCCAGCTGTGCTCCTGACTCATCGTTCAGGATGTAGGACTACTGCGTGTACACGAGGTCTATTTTGAAATGACTTTCTAAAAATGAAAGTTAAAAAAACAACCAGACACATGGACTTTCAGTCCCATTTCTATAGCACTTTCAGTATGTTACATCAAAATAGTCAGATTTAAAGCTGCATTAACTAACATTTCTTTTAAATAAACAATGGATTGAAAGACTGTGTGTAATGTGCAAGGGGTTGACCATACACTCCCTTCCCCTCAGCTCTACAGAGCATTTAACTATCTTCAACTGTTTTGGTTTTGTGGACATAACTTTGATGTCCTGGTTTACTCTCACTGATTTCACTGGGTTCTTCCTTTATGCAAAACAGCTCTAAAAAGCCACAGTGCACTTCCTGCCCAGTACCAAACAGCTTATATTAAGTATCGAGCTAACTGTGGAAAGTAACTAAGTACATGTAAGTAATGTATTTAAGTACATTTTTTAGGCATTTTATGTGACTTTATACTGAACTATATTTATTTTATAACCTAAGTTGAAAGTTACTTGCAGATTCAGATGTATAATGTAAAATCTATTACATAAATATATATACATACACATAAAATATATACATATATTATATACATTATGTACTATTATGGATCAAGATAAGGCTTTATTGATCTTGTGGTAGCTACCGGTAAAACCGAGGCTAACAGAATTAAAATTAGCCCCACATGTTACTGGCTGCAACTTTAAAGTGATGTACACTTTAATGCATCGATAATTATAATTCACTAATGTAATATGTGTTATTCTAAAACAAAGAGTCCTTTTAGTTTTTGTATTGACTTCAAACAGACAGACACACCCTCGGTGCCTGCTGTTGCTAGCTAGCAAATGCCACTGTGCAGTAAATAAATCTGGCTGTTTGGAGCAGATAAAGGCTCACGTGACAAAAGAGAGAAAAAAAATTCACCTTGTTGCACACACCATTAAACAGTCACCATTACTGCAGACTTTTGCAGTCTCATGCACCTACTTCCTTCCTCACTCTCTTTCCTGGAAGTGAAAGTCCCTTAGCAACAGACAACCATGCACCATTACTTTGAATAAACTTTTGGATTTCTCTTGGTTTGAACAGTGTTGGAAACATGACGACAATGTCAAACATAGGTCTAGTCGTTTTAAGAAATTTTTAATGCAGAAATGTTTGGTTTTTAAGCCAAATTTTGAGTACTGGACTTTGAATTCTCCTATTCCTAGCATTTCCCCAAAAAACAAAGTAAAGAATGTTACTTTGAAACACCCATCTCAGTGCTCTGACAAGGCAGAGTAAACACCTGGATATATTAGAAGGAGGCAGGTATTGTTACTTACTGATCCAGTAAAAAGACAGTTTTGAACCGTCACAAAGGCCACTGGTAATTGGAAGCACATATCAGCAAGGGAACAGACTTTGACACAACAGAGGAACGCTCTCCATTGAGTGAATGCAAATCCTTTCACTCTTGTTTTACCTTGGGTTTCTATCACTCTCCCTCTTCACCTTTTTTTTTTGGCCAGGGTTCGTTTTCTTTTGCAGTGTAGAGGTTCCACATTTTTTCCAGTTGTTCCACCGTTACCTGGGGATAGTGACCGGGGAAAACAGTTCTACTTCCTGTTTTGGTTGCTTAATGGCAGACGTGCTTCAGTTGTGGAATAATGAGACTTTTACTTTGGTTTAAAGGGAACCAATCAATGTGTCATTTTTCTTTTACAGCCATTACACCGTGCAGTCTGTTTACTTGATAGTTGACATGACTCCATGCTGCTCCGTCTCTGTGAACAGCTGACTGTTTGCTAACAAGTTAGCCACACCCATGTTACCAGGCGAAAGTGCATGTATATCAGTGTTGTGTTAGCATCTTGCTCCACTGCCACTAACATGCAAAAATTCATTCATCAGTGCTTTAAACAAATATATTTTACAGTACTGTATGACCTACTTATTGACAACACATCATCAACGTCCTTTGTTTTATTTGGGTCGCATGTGACTTGAGAGTGACATCGCAAGTCAACATGGCTTTGAGATCTTTTAATACACCTTGTTTACTGCATGAACACAAAATAATTCACAGACAGATAAATGCAGTTTTGACATCCAGCTGATTCACAGTTACACAACACAAATAGAGAAAATGACTTTGTAAAACATCAACTCTTCAAACGGGCACACAGTCACCTCTCAATTCATCTTTGACCTTGAGCTCTGTCTCTGAAAGTGACGCTCATGTGGTTTCTGTTTGAGTCACTCCAACCATAAAATGACTTGATGTAGGATAGCGTGCAGCATCAAACAGGCAACGTTTCGCTTTGAATCAAACATCTGACTTGTCACAATGCAGCGATGAGTAGGTGCTACTGTACTCAAGAGGTTTCAGTCTGCTAGCATTTCTGCTGCACAGCGATACTCGCGAGGAGAGCTGCACAAACAGGCTCTGCACGCACACACACGGGCGCACACACACACACACACACACACACACACACACACACACACACACACACACACACACACACACACACACACACAAAGTTGTTAAAACCTTTGTCCCAGTTCTCCTTTCTCTGATTTGCAGGGAGGAAATCCTGAGAAAGAGATAAAAGAATAAAACCGTTCAGACATATCTGGTATATCAGAGTTCAAATCTGCAGGTGCTCTAATGCTGCTGATATATTTTCTGGAACTGCTGCTGCTTTTAACCACTACAGTTTATTTTAAATACACCACACTGACATTAGGCTCACTTTGTGCCACCCAGCTGGAGCAACACTTTTACTCAAAGCTTGTAAAAATGTGTTTAATTTGAACAAAGGGGATCGTGACAGATATACTGCTGACTGACTGGCAATGACAGCAGCGTTACATGCACTTGTTTATGTAACATGATGCAATGTGTTGACTGTGTTGCATCATTTGGATGGTACTTTGTGTCATTATAAAAAGCGAGTTAATACATATAAAACTGATATTTAGCTGCCAAAAGTCAGTGTTTTCCGTCAGCCCAATGAGTACTTGTCAGCCCAAAACTTGTGTTTTATAGAACTGAAATTATATTATATATCATATATTAAATTATAAACTACGCAAGTATAGCTGCAGAATTAAAGCTTCAAGCCTCTACAAACGATGTGCAAACTTCAATGTACCATACACATGAATGGAAAACGTAAAATACAATCCGATGTGTAAGAATCATGTAATCTGTGTCATTTATATGTGGTCTGATTAGTCATCGTTCACATTTTCCTCCCGAGAGGAGACAGGAGTCTTTGGGTTTTTCTGATAACTCCTCTGCAATCAGCCAACACAAACCACAAGGCAATTCTGTTGGACCTGTGGTACATCTGATGGTGCCGACGCTGTTTCATTGTGTTGTTTCATTTCACAGAGATTTATGTGTGAAATGCTAGCAGCGGTGTTACCGAGTGCGTTACCGAGGTCTCTTTTCTAACTCTGCACCGAAAGATTATTTTAGTTTCTTCAGACCCAGTCAATGATGACTCAAGTGACATGTGAGGCAATTTATCTGACTTAACAGAGCTTCCTCTGGAGACCACTAGAACTTTTCACATATGCAGCATTATTTGCCAAGTCCTACAAACAGACTTTAATGTGTTAAATTGTTGGATTTCCTCTTTAACTGTCCGACCTCACCAGAACTTACCTCTACACCGAGCTGGACGACTGATCAGACGGTGAAAGTGGACTCCAGATGTTTTGGACCTCACGAGTCTGGTCCGTTAAACCACTTTCTCCAAGTGATGCTGGGTGTGCCGCTTTGAAAACACATTTAGATTAGATAAAACTGTCAGCTTTAAAGAATAGTTCATGTTTAATGTAGTAACCTGCAGGGTCAACATTTTCTTTCCTTTCTAAAGTGTTTTCAAGACCAGACTTCAGTGAATCAGAGTGGGCAGCGCTGTCACGTACTGTTGTAATGTTAAGCATGTAAAAGGTTTACTATGTTCAGCATGCTCACATTTGCAAAGTGCCACTTAGCTGAGGCTGACAGAACAAATTAAAATTTCATCAAATTCAGTTACAATCCCCTCAAAACCAAAATTTCCTTTCAAAATAGTGAATGCAAAAAGCTTTTGTGAACTGGCTGGATATTAAACTACTTGTGTTACAATATTTAGTGATCTACAGTAGCCAAATATAAATTAATGGATAATAACTTTTAATTTTTCCACCATAACTTTTAAGTGACAGGAGGAAGCTGATCTCATTACCTGTATAATGATAGATGCACCACAGCCCCGCCATCAGACTGACCCCCATCACAAAGGCAGCAAAGACAACTCCCATCAGTGGTCCTGTCTGCACCACAGAGCCTGGAGACAGAGTGTGTGTCGAGAGGTTAAACACTTTAACAGTAACATTGGAAAATGACTACTTAAATGAGACTCACTGCTCTGCTCTGGGTGTGAACTTGCCACCGGGGTGACGCTCAGTCTCTTGGTTCTTTGGCCAGCAGGGGGCATCAGTAGTTTGGGTAGCAGTGAACTAAGAGGCTGGGTGACCACCATGGGCCTGGAGAGGTTTCTGATCTCACACTGAGAGGGGAACACAAGAGGAGGCCGATGTGTCAGTTACAGCGCTCTGACACCAGCAGGTGAACATGAGGGTGTTAAAAAGCACAGACTGTGATTCAATACTGTCAGTAGACAGAATAAATAGTGATCTACATGCTGTAGCTTCTTCATACAGCCTTACTTTCAGTTTTTACATAACTACGGAAGCCCTGAGGGAAAAGGGAGAATTTTCTTGAAACCGAGTAAAACATTTCTTTTCAGGGGAACTTTTTTCAAGCGGCTCCATGCATGAAAAATAATGAAAGACCTTGGAAGGATTATCCTGGCAAAACGTGAGAATGGGAAATAATCTGGCACATAACCACTGGTAAAACAACAATATGTCATTTATACATTTTTATTTGTACAGAAATACACAACAGCTAGCTCGTTTAGGTTCGTACCATTAGCAAACAGGTTTGAATAAGGGTAACTTGAACTTTTTCAACGTGTAGGTAGCTAGCTAGGAGGTTGTTGTTCTCGTTTCAGCAGGGAAGGAGAACTGCCGACTGAAATAGTCTGTTAATGGCGGTCTCATACCCACAGTGTACAACCTGTAAGTCAAACTAGATTTAGAGCTACTGGTTGTCCCTTAGCACAGAGCCAGGCTGTTTAACCCTTGCTTCCAGTCTTTATGCTAAGCTAAGCTAACTGGCTGTGGGATGAGGTTTATATTTAGCATCACAAATGAAAGTGGTTTCACAATCATCTCATCTTACTCCTGATAGGAAAACAGCTATATTTTCTGTTAATGCTCCATGTTATTGTGTCTGACAGGATGCTTTACTCTTTGACTGATTAGGGCGATGAAAGATGTGGCTCCAGTGTGTTAACTCTTTCTGTACCTGATGTCTGGGTGATCTAGATACAAGTGGAGGAATACGTATCCCGTCCTCACAGTAAGTCTTTACTGTATCCTTAATGGGTTCCCCTCTTGTCCAGTTGGAGACGCACAGGCGAAGGCTGCAGTGGAGGAACTGCATGGAGTCATTGTAAACTGGCCGCATGATGAAACTAAATCTCAAGGGCTGTGTCTCCTGCTCTGCTCTCATATGTGTGCTGCTCCTTGCTGGTGCTTCTCCACCTCTTCTGTCGACACTGTGTCGGAATGAGACTTTTTCCAACTCCTCCATCTCTTCCTTTTCCTCTTCAAGTTCGCCGTCACTTTCGGCCTCTTCTTCCTCCTCCTCATCTTTTGGTTCGAGGGTCAGCGAGGGGTCTGCGGAGCAGCCGCCACTTATGACAGTCCAGAAACGAGACTTTTTTGGGTCTGACAGAGGAGACACCACACAGGAGTTCACCTCCGCGACATCTATGAAGGGCCCTTTGGCTGAAATCTGCAGTGACGAAGGAGATACATTGAAGTTAAATGTTTGGACAAGATGTTGCACCGTGAAGTTAGTTCGTCAGGCTTTACTCTGTTAGCTGTGTTTTGTGAAGTTTTGTCAGAAGTTGGCAATATAGCTTATGTTACTCATGGCTGTAAGAAACAGAGTAGAAGAAGTAGAGGTCACACACCAGAAACAAAAACAGTTGTTTACCAGCCATCAATAAACCTAAAAGAAGTTTACTTGACCATGTTATATCACATCATGCTATGTCATGCCAGCCATGTTTGTTTGAGTTTAGAATAATAAAAGAAAACAACAACAATGAAGTTTGTGAGAATAAATTATCAACAGAATGTGAATAACAGTTCTGGCATTATGATGTCAGTGTATACTGTTGCAGGGATATCTGCTGAAGTTAGCATGCTAACCAGGTAGCCCTGTCCTGTCCCACTCAAAAGCCACTGTAAGTGGTGTAAACACCAAAACTCCCAGTCCAGACCGCTAACTGAGCTAACTAGCAGCTATAGTGAGCAGCAGCTAGCAGTTACTCTGGTGATTAGCTGCCTGCTGTTTGTTTAGAGTATGAATGTGGTGTTGATGGTGTTCATCAAGATGGGAAACAAGCACAGGAAGTATACGACACACACGCACTCTGACCTCAACATAGACACGGTGGTCTGCAGTTACTACACAGGGGCCGATCCGTCTCTGCTCGTAGTTCTCAGTGACAAAAAGCCTCAAAACAAGAGCAGGCCCAGATCTGTGTCTGGGTGTCGGTAGGTGGCTCAGTCCTGGATCAGGCCCTGGACCTTCAGGTGCCCAGGGGACCGGCCCAGCCTGAGGAGGGTTTATGTTAACATCATCAACATCAGCAGGGCCGGGGAGGGCGGGGACTGCAGCCAAACAGGTGAACTGAGAGGGGAACAAGAGATTACTGAATGCACAACAGAGCAGATTTATGAAAGTAGAAACACACACAAGATATCTTACACGTATGCCGAGCGGTCTTGTGGACTTCTGTTCAGTTTCATTGAGTGTCAGAACTGTCTGAGGCTTGTCTCTCCACAATAACACCTGGAGAGACAGAGAGGTGGGAGAAAGAACGGTTTTGCAGTCATATAAAACAAAGCATACTGAAAATAAGATCTTTTCTATCTTTTCTATTTTTCATTTAGTGTTTCAAGACGTACAGCTCCTGCCTCTGTTGTTTGTAATCACTCATCACATCCTCCTCCCTTCCAATTTCCTGCCTCTGAACTGAGATTTTGTCTCACTTAATTTGCCTCTGTGCAGCGTCATAATTTTAGGCTTTAACCCGGCAATGTTCTGGTCATGATGACCGGGGTTACGAGTCGCTACAGGAACAACTTCAACTTACCACAATTTAAAGCATCCATTATGTGCTTTGTGTTTCTCTTTTTACCCGTGATAAAAACACACTTTTTCTCCGTGTCATTCTGTTGGTTTGTGTAAGAATGAGATAGTACAATAGTAACACAGACTGGAAGTGGAATAATAGACAGCAAAGAGTTGATGGTACAATCATTTTCTATATCTCTATATAATCCCTCTCTGTCCAAATTTCTCATCTCACCATGTTTTTGTACTGCACTCTCCTGGGCTGTCTAAGGAGCAGACCCTCAGTCCCACAGGAAATGACTGGGAACACCAACAGGAAATGGCTCCCATTGGACTGAGCCTGGCATGAGGAGTCTCGTAGAGTCACGGCAGCCACTGGGACGGACAAGCTCTGAAGGAGAGAACTGATGTGAGACCACGTGACTTTCAAATTGAACAATCTTTCTGTATAACTGGAAAGATGAACACGTAGTTGGATGAACAATAAGTACTACTGCAAGGCTGAGAGTTTGCAGCTATGCTAGTGGCTCTGTGAGGTATGATGTTCACCATGTTTAACATCTTACTGGAGCATTTTAGTTTTGCAGGTACTTGGTCATAAAACATAAAAGTATTGTGTTACATGAAAAGTCTGAAGGGCTACACAATTATTACAATTCATCCTGAGGGGGACATGATTGTCTGCACCACATTTCATGGTAATCCGTCCAACAATTGTTGAGACATTTTGAGTGTAGTGGTGGACCCAAGGCACCAAGAAGAGCTCCAGGCCGTGTAACCACTTGATGCACTGGGGCCCAAAAGACTTTTCCCATCAGCTTCGATTGTGAAAGAAGTGGCTGTATGAGCATCACAATCCCTCGAAAATGTCTTGTTTCACTCTCAGATTTGTATCTATTTGGTCCAATAACATTGGGAAAAGCAACGGTAAATTGTTTTATCCCTAATGAAATTAACTGCAGGTTAAAGGTGCACTACGTAGTTTTGGGAAAGAAATTTTAATCAGAAGAGAAAGATCTTCATTGACTTTTTTAAAAATGCATGCAAAAAAACAAGCTAAATAAACAAACTCTGATGTTGACACTACAGTAGTACAGGCGGCTGTAGGCATTATGGCCTTTGTGGAACCACTGGAGATATTCAGTTGGGGTAGCTAGCTTCTTTCTTTATGAATTGTTTACATCTAATACTGAGGTATGAAGACCTGCAGGATGTGTTGCTCCACGGTCACGCTGAGGCGTCCGTCCTCACACTGCACTGTGAAACTCTCTCGGCCTCCTCCTGCTCTGCCTCCACCGTTCAGCCACTGCCTCAGCCTGCGCTCCTCCGCCCAGAGAGGCCTCACAACCAGAGGATTCATCACAGCAACCACGTCTGTGGTACAGACAGAGAGGAGACACGCCGAGATATTAAATACTCGCACCTACACTTCAATACCTTCCATTCAACCTATATGCACTGATGGAAATAGTCCAGCTTTCATTTCTCATTCTCATTCCAAGCAAGTAATTCTCCTGTACATGAAGGAAATGAAAAAATATCCTTGGTGGATAATAAAATAAAAGCTGAAACGCTCAGGTCACTCACACAGTGATGGAAACAAGAGACACACAGGGGTCCTGACCTGTCCCGCCCCCAGACAGCTGGATCACAAAGCGATTGGCCAGGTCAGCCTCAGTGTATGAGGTCACCCTGGTGTAGCCGCTCTCTCTGGCCCACATGAGAAGGTCAGGTATGGTGGACAGGTCAGAGCTGAGTGTGCTGGACAGGGTGAGGTCAGGCTCAGGCGGGAAGGGTGGGGAGACACTGTTGGAGGACTACAGAGACGAGACAATAATCCGTTTATGACCTAACCTTGTGGTTTCTGTAGAGATGGTAACTGGACTGTATTTATAAACAAACTCTCCAGCAGTTGTTAGAATGTAAATCAGATGACAAACAAATTTACAAACTAAACTCTTAAGGCGATATCTGGAAAAGCAGAAAGGGACGTGGCCCTTACATGGACAGAGACATGACCTCGGACACCATGAGCAACTATGGCCCAGTTGACTGGCACTGAGCTGCTGAGAATCAGCACAACCTTCTGGGTCTTTGAGTTGGCCACCAGGGGCGTAAGAGAGACAATCACCTCCACCTGGAGAGAGCTGAAGAAGACGGAGAGAGAGAAGAAGACTTAACTTTACATGGCTGTACACAAGCCTTATCCTGTAAGCTCAAGCCAGGATTTTTCCGAGGCTTCATGTTCTCACCCACAGAGCCCCGAGCCCGCTGAATGGAGCTTGATCACGTGGACCTCAGGGTTGTTCCCGCCTGCTGGCGCGTCGGCGCAGCCCTGCACTTCCTGTTGCTGCAGGTCAGAGGTCATGTAGTTGTGAGAGAGGAACATGGACTGCAGCTGGCACACATCAGGCAGGGTGGGATCTGCAAGAAAAGGGAACACAGGGAGTTTTTTTCTGAAGTGGGAAGTGAAAGTTTCACAATAGCCTTTCTTCACCAGTGAGTACCAGTGCACACAAATATTTAGGTTACAGCAATCATTGAACAGTTTTGTTTGCTTTCTTGTAGAGAGTTAGATGAGAAGATTGATACCACTTAAAATGATATACAGCACATTGTGATTACATTGTGAATAAAGTTTCAAACAACCAAGGATAGCGTGATGGTACAATATGATTTATCATCACTATGATATCTGATTTCTTGGTGCCTCACCCTCTCCCAGTGGGATGTAGACTCGATTGCCTTGTGTTGTGTGTGTCAGAGAGGACAGGCTGCCGTGATGCTTCAGAGCCCAGCGGTGCAGCGCACGTGGATGAAAAGGCAGCGAATGCACCATTTGGACATGCAAATGCAGGCTGTGGGAGTGCACGCTGGAGTTTGAGGATATCTAGCAGATAAGGAACAAAGACAAAGAAGTAAACTTCATTTCATGAAAGTAATGGAAAACAAAAACGCCTTATGCATTATATATATGAGGATGTGACATCACACTGTGGCTGACCTGCACCAGCACTGGGAGGTTAGGGGGCAGCCTCTCAGCCTCCAGCCACCAGGTGACTGGGAGCTTAGAGCTGAGCAGCATGTGGAGAGCTCTGAGAGGTGAGGGGGACAAAGACAAAGGCTTCAGCAGCACCGTCACCTGCAGACAGAAGGGAGAAGAGTGAGATGTGGTATAGTCAGTGTGTATAACAGAAGAAAGACAACTGTACTCCTATGGAGCCCTGAAAAGTCAAAAATATAACTGATCACATCAGTAAATGATATTGTTAGTTAAATAACACTAACAAGGTTAGCTAGACAACACGACCTTGAAGTTTTTTATTTAGTTTGTTTGACATTATGAGAGAAAGGAGACATTAAAAAACACACATTGACAAATTGTCAAGTCCAAGTTCATCCAAGGTTCTGAAACAAAGACCTACCTGACAACTAGCTGCTTATGTTTTATTATGTTTATTATGTTTTATTAGGCAGCTAATGTTTAGGCTCTTGTGAAATGTCACATACTTAAAGACATTGTTCACCTTGTTTCTGAAAAATATCTTTGGAAACTGAAAGCTCATCACCTTGTTCTCAGGGCTGTTTGTCACTCTCCCCACTGCGATGACGTGAGTTTCCTTGTTCCCACGTTCTCTGGCAGCGCAGCCCGGGCCGGCCTCAAACCTCTCCAGCAGACCCTGAACGGGGTGCAGCTCCCCTACTGGAGCAGCCGCAGAGCATCGCATCTCCACACTGTGAGCTGAGGAGGAACAGCAGACGCATGAATATGAAGTGTAATAAAAATGGATTTCTTTCACCCTCCTCCTCTCCATGTTGTTGTGTGGGTCCCACAACAGACAGTCTGATATGTGCACACTGAGCTAAAATCCCTGCCCGAGGGGACTGGAGAATTTCCCAGAAAAAACTACGCAACAATTTTCAGTTTCGCTCTGACACTTGAAAATGAAGACCTTTGACTTGTAGCTGCTTGAGCAGAGAAAGTTTCAAATGTGTTACTGTTAATGTCCTCAAACACAGTCACATAATCATGTTTGATGGTTAAAGATAAATGGGCTGCAAAAGTCCTAACAATGTTCTTACCAGACGTTTGCCTCCAGAGCAGAAGGAGACAGTAAACAGTCCATCCAGCCCCAGACAGTGAAGGCATCATGAACGTTCCACTACTTAGACTGACTTAATGTGATGACCCCTGTGGCAACATCCTGAACAGACATCAGACCACACATTATGACATACAGCACGTCTAATAAACAAGCTTTAGTGCATTCAGTGCAGGTCAATGAGAGACGCACACAGCAAGATAATATGTGCCAAGGCAGTTCAATGTAGATTAATGAAAACATGCTCAGGATAATTCACAATCTGATATTTCTGACAGCAAGTCAGGATTTTTAGATGAAAATATTTTGATTTTATGACGATGATAAAGATAATAAGATGATAAATGTGGAAAAACAAGTCACGTTTGTTCCATGACATTTATTGTCATTTATGTCAACATCATGAGGTAAGTATTTAGTATAGAAGTAGTTTAGATAGTAAGTCAGAGCTATTAAATTAAAAAGTAAAAATTGTTTTCTGATATTTCACAGACAAGCTGATCGGTCAATTAATCGAGAAAATAAATGGCAGATTAATTGACAAGTTCAACTTTATTTGTCCCCAAAGGGCAGATGGTTTTGCAGCATAGGATTAAAAATAAAAAGACACAAACCTACATGAAAGGACGTAGGCTCAATAAAAAAGATACAAATAAAGAAAAGTTATTAACATCCTTATTCATTATATTTTCTTTAAAGGTGCTTTATTTAAGAAAAGATGATTTCTGGGTCTCATTCCAATTCGTCAGAAATTGATGCTTTGGGATCGTAGGACGGGTTGGCAATCATCCCAAAGCATCAGCTGGGAATGAGACTCAGAAATCAACTTTTCTTACAAAAAGCACCTGTAACCAACAATCCTGGTTTAAATGGGAGCCCAGTTATACCAGAAGAAAAAGGAAAAAAAAGGAAAAAAGTTTTTCCTGATACATTTAAAAAAATAAAATCTCAAGTTAAAATTCTTTACTGATTTAGTCAGAATTATGACAGCAAGTCAGGGTTATTAGATACAAATATTTAGTTTTTAAAATTATGATATAATAAAGTAATTTTGACTTCATGGGAAATAATAGAAAACAAGTCGCTGAAATTATGATTATCAACATTTTGAGATATGTAGTCAGAGCTACTGAATTAAAACGTACAAATTGTGAGACTGTAAACTAAAATGATGTGACGGTGATACAAAAACTTTGGATTTAGTGTTTCATTTTATCATCATCTTATTTTATCTACAGAACTTGTCTTCCATAGATTGGTAGAGAGCATGAAGACACTTTGTTTTAGGTTTTATAGCTTTTTTTCTTCACATCACATCACATATATCGTATCACCTTTTAAGAAGAAGAACATATTAAATCAGACATGTAAAGTCTTCATCTGACTGAGTCGATCCTTAAATAATTCAAACATTTAGTTTGATGTCAGAGCAGAAACACGTGCAATTGTTTAAAACTGCACAAGTCGATGACACAACACTGAATTACAACTTAACATCGTGCATAAAGTCAGAAAACACCATTTTACAAACACCTACCATAAAGTTTCCACTGGGCTGATGACATTATAGTGACATGTGTGTGTGTTGTTCCCTAAATCCAGCTTAAAATCTGTTGTTTCATGTCAGGACTCCGTGAAGTTTAGAGCTGAACTCACCTGCGGCGCTGCGCGGAGGGACAGGCGGTCTGCTGATCCAGCTGTTGCACCGCTGTGTTCACAACTCAACACACGCCCCCCTCATTTCCTAAACACACACAACCACGCAGTCGCACACACCCTCCACCTCTCCAACCACGCAAAAAACACCCGAGCTCTCAGCCGCGCGTCTTCATCCAGCTGAGGTGCGACTTTTCTGGGAAATACTTCTCAGTGGAAATTCATTTTACGCGGCGAGTGGGAGGAGAGAGGAGCTGTAAAGACACAATTAAAGGGGCAATGGGAGGGACTGTGGGATGGTGTGACAGAGTGGAGAGAGAGATGGCGAGGAGAGGAATAAAAGACCCTGAAAACGTCCCCAAGCCTAGATGGCAACAGGAAGGAGGGCTGCAAGGGAGAGAAGGAGGGGAGAGGAGGAGGAGGGTGGGCCTCAGGAGCTTGACTGGCAGGTGAAATGTTTGGGAGGGGGGGTAAACAGAGGCATCACACACACACACACACACACACACACACACACACACACACACACACACACCTTGTAGTTGAGTCTTGAGTCTATTTCTTCTATTTTTTAGAATGACTTTAACCATGAGAGAGTACTGCTGTGGCTGGGAATACAGTTCCATGATGATTTTTATGGCTGTAGAGGAGCTTTTCTTAACGCCAACAAGTAAAACCCTGATGATGTCCACTGTGATGTCATCAGGGTCATCTGTGTTTCACCCCAGAGACAACAGGTCCGTCCAGATACCAACACTTATACACTTAAGTGTGCATTTACAAGACAGGCAGGAAGTAAATGTGCCATACGTTGTGATAACACCAACACACAGCTAACCCAGTTAACCCACACTTCCCCTACAGTCTACTGCTCCACATCAGTCCAGCTGCTGGCAGTATTAGAGCTTTAAACAGGTTTTAGGACGTGAAGAAGTTTCACATTCTGGATTCAGTGTGTATATTATCACATATCTCAATAAAAATAAATATTATATTATATTATATTATACAATAGAAATACATGCGTCTAGATGTCTTGATTTAATGTATTTACAATAAGTATTTCTTCCCTCACATCTGACTGTAACTATAACACTGTTTGGTTAATCAGACCGCTTTGTGACATGATGTCTACATGATTGAAACGTGTCCCAGTGAGGTCTGATAAACCTCAACACGCTCGTGGTCTTAACTTGGGCTCTGTGGGAATAACCCAAAATAGGTCACCCATGTAGGTACTTGACTACTCACAACTACCACGTGTGGGTACTGGGACCGACTCTGCATATCTTTTAATGAAAAGCCTGTGGGTGTGTAATTTTTTAAAGATGTTGGCATTTACCAGGCAGTGGGAGTATAAAGATATAGAGCTGCATTATGGGAATTGTAGGATCTAGTATCTTTGGAGTTTGACCCATACCAGGGACTAAGAGTCAAGATATAACGGCCTCTGCTGCAGCAGTTGTCACTTGTTAGTCCCCCAACTATTTCAAAGTGCAAAACTTAACTGCTGGAGCGACCCCTAATGTTAATTTGATGCAAATGTTTGATGTAATGCTCACACAGGGGATAATAACCTCTTGTAGCCATGCTGTTAGAACACTTTTCTGAGACATAAATGTTGTTATTATGTGTTATAGATGGCACAGCGGCCAGGAATTTCATTACTGTAACAATCTTGTATTGTTATCTTGCATATGACAATAAAAATCTTGAATCTTATATACAGTATTTTACTTTTTAGAAAAGTAATTTGCCACCTTTATCTTGTGGATCAATTAAAGATGCAGCAAAATCAACGTTCAGTCTCTCTGTGTTGTTCAGGACATTTCCAATAATGTCTGCCAAACACACTTTTCATTTCCAATTCATCCACCTGTCATACTGATCTTATCTGATGTCTAAATTGTATATATTATTTACTGGTTATATATTTTTATTTTATTTTATCTATTTGTTAGATTCATTCTGGAGCAAGGCAAGGAATTTCACCATACACAGTACTGTGTGTGACAATAAAAGTGATTTGTGTAAATAGTAAATACTTTAACAGTTTTTAGAGACGGTTTTACCAGTATGTGTGTGTGTGTGTGTGTGTTTGTGTGTGTCCTCGTCTACATTGCCTCTGCCTCCACTCTCATTCCCACTAATAATTCCAAGAATGTCTTCAATGACCTTTTCAGGACACCATTAATTACAACCAACAGCTGAGACTCGGTCTGGCTCTGCATCAGTCTGCATTCACAAGGATAATTTCCTACAACATCTACCCACTGATGCCTCAGAAATGGAAAATATTTTTACCAAAGTGCTGCAAAGCTAGCTCGGACTCATATTACATTTTACGAGTTTGACACACCAACAAAATCTGTCTGAGCTTTTGTGAGTGTGGAGATCTGATGTGGACATCAGCTGGTGAGGCTTAAAGGGCATTATGTAGTTTTGGAGAAGAAATTCAAATTCAGAATTAGAATGATTACATTATAAATTAGGTAAAAATACAAACTCAGAAAGGCAGAATGACATGTACAGATATCTGCTGCTCTGTGCCAAAATGCTTTTCAATTAGTATATTATATATATATATATATATATATATATATATATATATATATATATATATATATATATATATATATATATGTTAGTATATTCAAGAAACTTGTCATCAGTCAGAACTCTTTTTTTTCACAGACTACATTACATCTAGGTTATTGTATCTGAAGGATAAGTCACGTCTAGATACGAAGAAAAAGTATCTCATGAACATTAACAGGGGTTAAACTTCCCCACAATTAATCTAATAGTTTTTTCTGTCATCTTCTCTGAATATTAAAATGACAAAAACACACTATCAGCCTGAAAAAACAAACAAACAAAAAATTCACTCTTTTCTCAGCTGTCGTGGATTAGATGCCACTTGTCTCTTGGCACACATACAGTCACCCTCCTTATCACTGACTGACCTTCTCTTTATTTCAGTGACGCGCTGACGTTTTTTGCTGTGTTTTGGCCCAGGCGTTGCCTCAAGAAGCTGCTAACGGCTGCCAGTGTAGAGGAAAGGAAAGGAAATCCTGTCAGCCATTTACTTCTAAAGTTTTCCCAAACAAGACTTTTATAGCTGCGCATACAGACTAAATCATTTTGAAAACATGGAAATCTGGCTGTTGAATACGCCTGCTAGTTGTAAAAATTATGAAGTGTAGATATTGAAAAGACTAAGAGCTTACAGCCAGGCTAGCAGCTCAGTGCTGCTGTTTTAGTTTAAGGTGTTGTCATGCTAACATTTAGCTATTTAGCACTGAACACAAAGTAGAGCTGAGGGTGATGGGTTGTCATTAGTTTCGCAGGTATTTGGTCATAAACTGAAGTACTGGATACATTAAGAATTTGCCCAGATGATATATCACTAACATTACAATTCACCCTGAGGGGAACATGAATGTCTGAACAAAATTTTATGGCAATCCATCTAAAAGGTATTGAGACATTTCACTAAAAAAAACACATCTACCACAGGGCGGCGCTAGCGAGGCAGTCAGGAGGGTTGTGAAACTGTAGAGAGGATCTGGAGATACAGAGAGGTTTAAAGAAGCTCAAACTGGAATACATGATGAATTCAATGATCGGTGCTTCTGTGTTGAGTTCACATCTTTACTGAGTCACAGTTCCAACACATTTCACCAGCAAATGACAGAGGAAGAAACACAGACGGAGGGAAAAAAACTATAATATCACAAAAAAGAATAAAATTTGTAAAAGCTTTCATGTGGTCATTGAAAAATGATTGTAGTTAAAAATCTGTGCTGTACCGACAGACGGTGGACAGAGAAGACGATGATGAAGAAGGTGTCTGAGTAAGATGGAGCACAGACTCCCCTCCTTCTCTTGGTCTGCTGTTCCCAACAGGCGGCAGCAGCAGCATTTCTGATCAGACTAGCAGATGTTTCTCTTTCCTCTGGCTCCCCCGTGTGTAAATGTACAGGTGGTGCATGATTGTAGCTGATGTGGATACATTCATGACTGAGGCAGGGACACCGTACACAGCGAAACACACACTTAGCAGCAACAAACAGCAGAGATAAAGGGACAAGAGACGAGAGCAAGTGCAGGAAGGAAAGAGACAAACTGCTTCCTGTCAGAATAATCACTTTTCAATCTCTCTTGGAGCATTTCGGTACAATCGCTGATTTTTTTTTTCTATGCTTCAGTGTGTTGCCAGGCAGGACAGAAAGTAGGGTCCATCATCTCATCTTCCACTTGTTACATAATCTGGATTATTTTATGCTATCATCACCACTTCCTCCTCCTCTAAAAGCCACTCGGTGTCACGGATCTGCTGATCTCGAGGTCGGCAGATCCGTGACACTGTATGTGTGTGTAACAGGCGATCAGAATCCACTGATCCTCAGTCACACACACTCAGCCCAGCCGGTCCTCCGTCCATCGCAAACACACACATACAGAGAGAAAGAGGACAGAGTAAGAGTAATCCTCGCCTCTCATCATCACCAAGTCTCTCTCTCCCTGTGCAGGACAGAGTCAGCCGTCACTTCTTAGTCTCATTTCAGAGTCTGTGGCTGGCAGTGGGCAGCTCAAAACCCTGTGACCTCTGACCCTAGCAGAGGTCAGATACATAGTCAAAATCCTTGAAGTAGTCCTGCTCCTTGCGACAGAGGGTGCGGCGCTCGCGGGGCGGTGTGAGGGTGGGAGCCTCAGCCGTGAACTCCACGTCAAAGTTGCTGACGTCTTCTTTTCCTCCGATGGTTGGGACAAACGGCGGCGGGACCTTCCTCTGAAGAAGGGCCTCCCAGTCCATATTCTAAACGACAATCACATTTAGTTTCTCACCAAGATCCACTGCAGTAACGTTAAGATTTAAAACTCGACACTCACCCTGAAGAAAGGTTGTTTTTTGACATCTTCGGCATCTTTTTCTCCAGAGCCCAGACGTCTTTCAGGATTCCTTCTCAACAACTAGCAACCAAACAAAAACACAAAGTAACAATACTTCATCATTTATGCAGAATTCTTTGTGATAAGTGACCAAAACTATTTAGTCACATGTGGAGCTTAAATTTGAAAGCAAAAAAAAGGAGCGAGGTGGAGGAGTCTCACCCGTCTCATTATGCCGATGGCTTCGGTAGAGAGGAAGCGAGGGTAGCGCACTTCATCGTTCACTATGCTGTCGAAAACCTCCTCCTCATCGTCACCTGGGAATGGGGACTGAAAGAAAGTGACACACATTATTTTAAATTGCATTACATATCATACCTCTTTTGCCTCCAACAATCTCAACTCAATTATATATGTCAGAAGTATTCCAGTACCTCAAATATTTATTCCCCACATCTGTCACTCAGGCGGAGGCATCACAGCTCATACTGCGTGTGTTTTCCACCTTTCTCTGTGTGATATTTTTCCACATGCTTGTTTCTTTCTGTCATTACTGAAAGTACTATAAAGTACTAATCTATCAGCTGTTCACTCCACTTTTCACTCCAAATACTTTGGGCCTGATGTCATTGAATCTCTTATTGAAGATCAATAGTTCAGTTTCACATTCGCCTTTCTGCCATGAGGGAGTAATTTGACATTTTGGGAAATGGGCTCTTTCACTCTGTTAGAGTTTGATAAGATGATCGATAACACTCTCTTACCTGCACGGTAAATATAAAGCTACTACCAGCTGCCAGTTAGCTTAGCTTAGCATAAAGACTGGAAATGGGGAAAACATCTTGTTTGTTAAATACATAAAAAAAGTGTAAAAAATGGTATGTTTTATGGGGGTCATGTGACTATTTCTTGGCCAGGACCAGTAACTTCCTGGAGTCTCTGCTGGTTGCCTAGCAACTGGTTCTAGTCAAGAAATAGCTGACACACATCTCCCCATATTGAGGTTCATACACTTTATAAGTGATAAGTAACCAATAATGTCTAGTTGCTTGTACTGTAGAGCTGAAATTTGCATATTTCACCATGAAAAGCAAAAGGTTGCCAAACGTCTTGGCGATGATCTTATTTTTAACAGTAACTACACTCACGTCCCACGACATAAATTAGATGCATTCTATCATCTTTGATAGAGCTTCATCTCTGCATCCTTACCTCACCGACCAACATCTCATAGACGAGCACCCCAAGCCCCCACCAGTCGACTGCTCTGGTGTATGACGTGTCTGTCAGCACCTCCGGGGCCAAAAACTCAGGGGTCCCACAGAATGTGCTGGTCCGGTCCCCAAAACCCATGCCTCAGTACGAGAAATGAGTTGAGACGAAAGAAAGGGGTGAAGACAGAGAATTATTGACTGCGGAAATGATGAGAGACACATTAGTGCTCGCCAAATAAGTTGTCTACAGTAAGAAACTCAATTTCCCTTAATGTGTGGAACATTTCCTCTTCTAGCACTTGTAGAGGGCCAATATGATGAATAAATGATGAACACTCACCTTCTTTACAGAGCCCAAAGTCTGCTATCTTCACAAAACCGTCTGTGTCGAGCAGCAGGTTGTCCAATTTAAGATCCCTGACACAGAAAAGGAAGAGGATTTATGCCAAATATTGATTGTTGTTAAAAGAGACAGCGTTTGTATCCCTCTTGCAGAATACATGCCACATGTAGAGACGATAAGTACTCACCGATACACAATCTTATGGTCATGAAGGAACTGCAGACCCAAGACCACACAAGCTGAGTAGAAGCTGTTGGATAAACAACGGACAAAGGGTTAACACATACATTGATACATACTGATGCTTCATTAATTAATGGATGCATAGACAGACACATAGAGCATGGAGATTTCCAAGAAGGCACACACGTCCTGTTTCTTCTCTTTAACACATATATACGGTACACACACACACGCACACGCACACGCACACAGCAGAACTCACACAGCACGTGGCTCAGAAAAGACGTCGGCATGTATGTGCATCATGAGGTCTCCTCCTGCCGTGTACTCCATGACAAAACACACATGTTCTGGCGTCTGGAAACATGCAAACAGGTTGACCAGGAAGGGGTGGTGGGAGCCGTTGACGGTCTCAAAGATCCGCTTCTCACACATCAGACTGGAGACAGACAGAGGGGAGCGGAGGGTGTGTGAATGAGACAGTAATTACGCTACGAGGTGTAATTATGAGGTGGATGAGCTTCGTCGTGTAGCTGAGACTTGAGGTTGAGGTCACCGAGCGCCGTGTACGTTTACCTTTCCACTTCATCCCTCGCAACGATGTCTCCCTTCTTCAGGGCTTTGATGGCGTACTGGCTGCCTGTCCGTTTGTACTCTGACAGCAACACCTGAAGAGAATTAGATTTTAGTTACTGTCAAATATCATGTAAAGACAAAAACCAACAATGTGTCAGTCCATCTCTCAATACTTTCTGACTCTGTCTGTGAGATTCAACTCAGAGCCCCTTGCTCCTACAGACATACATTCTTAAAAACAGATCACAAATATATTATTTCATTTCTTTAACAAAGTTCAATTAGTTCCTGAAACAACAGCACAATACAGTTTTTTATTAAATTTGACTGAAACAGGAGGAAACTGCATTTTTGTTGGGAACTATTTCCAGCTGCGGATGAATCCACATTGGGGCTTCAGTGAATATTTAAGGCAGCAGGTTGCACCAAGTGCCTCACTGATCTGTTATTAATAGTTTTTGGTAGTATTAAATAGTATATACACATACATATATACATACATACATACATACATACATATATACTTTATATTATAGGATAAATAATATATATCTGGTTTTGGATAAAAATACTTGTTAATAGTATCAAGCCATTGTTGGTTTCAAGCACCAAGCATTGCCACAATGTCAGTAAGATAGGTATTATATAATAGAGGAAAGAAGTTTTTAATAATCTGAGATGGTATAATAATGAGACCATTTCCATGAGACCAAATTTAAACCTGCAATAATTAATCTTTGGGCCAGAGCACCTCCAGCAATTACAGAGCAACAACATTAGTCTTCATTTAGAGTCATGTTTCTCATCATCAGTATTCACTCTCCTTGTAGCTCATTCCTTTTGAGGTCTCTACATGCTCCACTATGTTCATTGAGTAATCACTCACTCTGCCAGTCTGCTGTTTAGTGTTGAACAGGTGGCGTGCAGTGGATTTATCAGAGCTTTTTCAATAACAACAGCTGGAGACAAGGTTGATGAGAGTGAACCAAAACAGTCAAGTTGCAGGCATTAAAAACAAACTAAGGAATTAAAACAAACTTGCTTAAAGAATCGTAGAGCTGAGGGGAACTGAAAAGTTGGGTCATTATTCTTGATTCATTGTGGGTTAGTCACTGCAATTGTCTACTTTCACATAACACACAGTCATTTAATCCCGTGTTAATTTCAAAACATTGGTTTGTGCAGCTTTAAATATTTAAGATGATAAATTAGAAAAAGGGACAACAAAGGTTGTATTTTATTAAATCTAATAAAGTATAGATGGTGCATTCAAGAGAGTTTAGTACTTTCTAAAGAGGCAAATGTAGCCTTTTGATTAGCAGTAACCTATGCTAATTCTGTGAGTAAACATGAAGTTTGAGTACCTTCCCAAAGTGACCCCTGCCGAGCACTGCTATCAGCTTGAAGTCCTGCAGGCACAGAGGGCCACTGCTGGGTCTGAGAGAGAGATTATAGGCAGATTAAAGGCAGCGCATGCAACACAACACAACATGATGTCATGCTTAAATGTGCCTCATATGGTCAGCAACACTATGCTATGTAAAAGGCTAACCCTGTTCAGTGTGTGACTCTTACAGTTTTTATTCTGTTTCAGCGTCCAGCACATTTCTCATTTGTGGCGACATATGCTCTAATCCACATTAATGATGACTTGGCTTTAATACCAGGTGTTATTAAAAAGAGGCTACAACACAGGACCATATTGTGTGTGGGGGTGTGTTTCTGCTGTCAAGCTGTGTTGGCCATATTGCAAAAAGATATGCTCAGGTGTGGTAAGTGTGTGTGTGTGAGAGAGAAAGATCCCCGTGTGTCTCTGCACCTGCGTAAAGAGTTCTGGGACAGCGATCTGGTTGGCTGCTCATGAACAGGGACATCCGGCGTGGAAGGGGGCTCAATGACCGGCGTCTGTTCCTGTGAAACAGAGACGAAGGAGGAGGAGAAGGGAGGAGGAAATGATTATGTGGAGGAAAGATGACAGAAAGGGAGTATCAGAAAAACGGGGACAAAATGATTTGTAACATCTGTAACGACCTTCAGTCACAGCAGACAGACAGACAGTTAGAGAAGCTCATCATGCTGTTAGCCAGATCCCCTGCTGGCCGACAGCCTCGCTCCTCCCCTCTTCCTGTCCTCTCCACTCCTTCCTCAATGCTAATTAGTTGTCTAAAAAACATCAGAGTAATTAATCCCCTAATACTTCAACCCCATTGAACACACCATCTGCCACAGGCCCTCTCTGACTCTCTGTGTGCTCGCCTAATTCTGTTTGTCTGCTGCTGGGCTCTCTAAAATTCAAATCTGCTTTATTTGTGTCATCAGAATTAAGCACTGTATTACTAAAGCATGTTGCACAAGAATTTAAGAAAATCATTAATAGAAAGGCGAGATAAGATTCAATCTATCTCACTTTAGGTTAACTTATTAATTCAGAATTAGTGAAGGCTCCTTGTGGGGTTCCTCAAGCCTCAGTATTAGGCCCATTTTGTACATTAATTATGTCTGTAAGGTTTCCAAAACATAAAATGTATCTTGTTATGGTAAGAATCTTAAACAACTTTTAGATACTGTGGAAAAGGAATCAAAGCTTTTTAAGAATTGCTTTAATTGTATCAAACTATCTATTATGATAAGAGCAACATGTTGGCATTAGTGTAGTTGACGTCAAATGTTTGGGGCAAAAAGCTGTACCTTTGTCCTACACCTTTTTAGTTTTGTAAAAAATAATATTCCAATGTTTTTTTTTTTACTGTCACACCATCTCTAAATGTCCTCTTCTCCAGTTATTTCTCTCTCAAGTACTTCCTCTCCTTCATGATTTTCTTTGTGCCACGTCTCTGTTCCTCTCTCCCACATTATCGCCCTCTGCAGATTGTGTTCCTCACACTAGGAAACTAACAGGGATTTGGCCTTGATCGAATTAAAGCTGCCCTCCATCCAATTACGTCTCATTAAAGCTGTCTCCCTAAGTTTTCATTTCCCCACTTCTCTAATTACTCATCCTCTCCTTTCTCTGTCTCCTGTCAGGCCCCTGCTCTGTCTTAGATTTCACTGCAGCACACAGTGCAGTGGCCTATGACTGGAGCACTGTTCACAAGCCAAAAGCCTCAGGTAGGAAGTGAGCAAAATAGTAACATGATAGTGTTAAGATGCCCATCTTTGCCTCTGCTTCCCTTCCTCTTTGGCATCCATCCCTCTCTCTCTATCTCACACTCACCAAGGGAGCCGGTGCATCCACCACATCTCTCCTGATTTCAGCTTTGGGAGGTGAGTCGCTGTCCAGATTCAGCTTCTCCACTGAGATTTCTCTGCAGACACACAAACAAAATAAAGAAAACTAATCTGAAACCGTAAGTCAACACTGTGGAGGAAAATGATTAACGTGTGAAAACAGGAAATGAACAATAAGCTCTGTTCAGTACTTTGCCAAGGATCTGAGATTCAAAAAGCTAGAAGCAACTTGATTTGATAGTAGACATTCAGGCAACTGAATAAACTTTTCAGGTTGGCACTTAGATGGTTCACTCTTGAGGCTCCATTCATGAGGTTCATTGTTTTAATAACAAAAATAAATCAATGCAACCCTGAAACAAACAACTACAGACATTATCCTTCAATAACTTAGCAAAAGTGTTCAAAAATAATGATGAACCAAATGTTAATCATGGAGTATCATTTACAAATTAAATGGCTGAAAAAGCAATGGAAATTGACTACTTATAGGACCAAACTTGACAGAGAATGCTGCTGCAGTTCATTCCTGCTCTCAGAGCTTCACATGGCACCTTTCAAGTCCAACTTGTCTCACCAAGAAATGTAGATTTGATTCAGTAGCAGGAGCACTCTGGTCACATACCCTGTGCTGTGTGTGAGTGTGCTGCTTGAGAAACTTGGTGTGTAGGATGGTGTGTTGCTGCCACTGGGGATGGCGTTCCTCAGAAGGCGGACCCACGTAGCGATGTCCACATTCATCTGACGAGCACGCAGGAAGGCTTTACCTGAGACACACAGAGCCGAGTATAACTGGATGAATGAAAGGTAAAACACTAGAATGGCTATTGCTACCTATGGCTATTGTCTCATTACTGTTTGTATTTAGGAAGAGGAAGTAAAGAGAATCGATTCATGCTATCTGCAGCATCTGATGGAGTAAGGTCTACTGTGGCTTTAATGGCGTGAGACAGTTGACCTGTTGCATTTCCTGGAAACATTTATAATCCCAGTTCCAGAGAATACCAGCAGTCATTAACACTCAACCCCTTGGGCTTATAACTGCTTTAAACAAGGCAGGCATATACCGAATAAGTGAACCACTCAGCTGAACAGACACCCATCAGGCCGGAAAGTTCTGCACCTTTTATTGTCTTGAATTGGTAAACCAGCCATTTCAAAGAGATAAATCACAACGCTTTTGCACGCGTTATGAAAAAAACCAAAAACATAAATGCATGTTAAAATGCTTTATAAATGAGATCGAACAAATGCATTTACACAGACTTAAAAGGCTTGTTGTTTTTATTTTCTCTCAGTAAAACAATACACATTTTAAATACCTCTACTTCCTTCTTTAGTTTCTCATTGAAAATACTCATAAATCATTTGTTTGCAAGTTTTGGTGTGTCAGGTCACACAGTGACGCC
This sequence comes from Pagrus major, assembly GCF_040436345.1. Taxonomy (NCBI): domain Eukaryota; kingdom Metazoa; phylum Chordata; class Actinopteri; order Spariformes; family Sparidae; genus Pagrus; species Pagrus major. Next base: position 6,787,613 of record NC_133237.1, read on the forward strand.
TGAAGCTGTGAGTTTTGTGCACGTCACATGAGCTATCCTGCAGGCATGTGGTTTAATGCTTTTTGGCGTCTAAATATTTTGGCATGATTACTGTAAGCCCAACAAGCAAGTGGACTCGTCACTGTTAGATCTACCAAGTCTGTGTATAATGTCTGCTGTGACCCTGATGGGAGCTCATGGTTGATAATATAACCATGGTGATGTCAGAGTGATGTCATTTTGCATGGTGTGAACTGCAGGATTTAGTGTTTTTTAGCTTGAACCATACAATGTTCTAAAAGCCAGGATATCTCAGCCCCTGCTGCTTCTTATTTTGACCATTCATTGTAATATAAAACTATTATTAGTCTCTTGTGGGGTGACCCAATGTTATGGAACACCACACCCCTACAGGTCACAGTCAGTGCGTTTCCATGAACACTTAAGTCGAGCTACGGTAATAGCTCAATTTTAAAATTGGACTACTGCCATTGTCCCAGTATACAAGTACCAGTGGGAGAATCGATTTATTGACGGAAGAATGTCCGACTCCACCACAGTAGGTGGCGATATGCACTGTTTAAGCTAGTTGCTACTGGACCTTCATCCAGTTGACCTATTACGTCACATAGGGACTCTGGAGCATGCGCTGAACACCGAGGCCAGTTCAGGTCTGACTAAGGCGTATATATGAAAGAGTAAATCAACTACCAACCGCGTTATCTGGGTGTGTTAGTCCAACTTTGAGAAATTCGATTTAGTACGATTTCAGTCGGACTAACATGTTTACATGGACTTTAAAAGTCTGGTAAAAGTCGGACTAACACATAGTCCGACTTTTTCTAACATCATGTCAACGTAGTGAGTGCATCTTTCTCAAATCCACCCAATCATCCAAATAAACAACACTTGAACATACCGTGCTGTTTAGAGAAGACTTTCTTCTGCCTCTGAAGTCGACGGCCTCTCTCTATTACTGGATTGAAGAAAGTCACCTAAAACAAAAACAGTGAGTTAAAACAACAAGGTATGGGGTCAAAGCAGACCAAGTGGTTCCCCCGATTCTCATGCAAATACACACCAGTGTACTTAGTATTCTACCTGTCACATGCATTTGTCATGTGTTTAAGGTTGATGAATGCACTTTAGTTGGGTTATGTTTCCTGTGTGTGTGTGTGTGTGTGTGTGTCCTGTACCTCAGCCAGCAGCAGCCCCTGTGGCTCCAGTTCCAGCTGGACTCGGTGTCTTTGGTTGTCCAGGAACTCTTCCAGCTTCAGGTACTTCAGAGCACACAGGGAGCGGTAATCTCTCCAGTACACTGCAATCTCCATCTCCCTTGACTAATCACACAACACAAACAACAAGAGTGTTACCGAAGGTTTGTTTTTAAGATCTTAAAAACTCCATACTTCTCTTTAAGGATTACAGTTCCAGATACAGGAACCTTCTATGGTTATCAAGGGATTATTATTCTTATTGTCAGTCTTCTTTCAGTCAGTCAAATTTTAGGACATGTAGGAATGTGTCTAGGGTTTGTGTGGAATAATAAAAATGGGTGGAAATGTAATTTTATAATACATTTATAATACTTGCAACTTGAATGTAGTATAAAGTTATAATCTTGAAATCATGAAATCAAACCCAATTTTTGATTTTAGCATTCAGCAGTTTTTCAGCAATAGTCATTCAATTTTCTGCATAGATGACAGTGATCGTTTATCATATTACATCTATAAAACTAAATGTTGCAACTAAATTGACCAATGACTACAGAAAGAGCAGCTTCAGGCAACAGGCTGCAGCCCTCCAACTCCTCAGCAAGGTAATAAACTGTACAGTGCCCTGCTGGTCTGTGGAAAAACTACTTCTTCCACTGTGTGTTATTAAAATGGCCTGAATTAATCTTCTGGTGTATTTCTAAAAAAAGTAGCTTCTAAAATAGTGTTCGCTGCACTTCACCATGTCCTGTATTTTTATTTTTTTCTTACAGGGACTCCTTCTTTCTCTGCTGTCTCCAACAAACCAGTGCTCATTGTGAGACATTTTACTACTAACTGATGATCCGTGTCTTTTTGCAGCAGAAAACACACACATACATCTGCAAACTGAGACTGACATTTGAGCTCAGGCATTATTTTGAGAAAATTGTAAAGAAAAGAAAAACAAAAAATAACAAAAAACCCCAAAATAATCAATAATGAATGTAGCAGCTTTTCTTTAGAGACTGCTGCAATAACACCATAGTGAAACTGTATGATGAATCACACTGTAACAGACTGAGAGTGTGCGGTGTCTTACTCTCTCCAGCTCCACAGTGAAGGTCTGGTCCCAGGCCTGCTCTCCAACTGTTTTCCAAACTGTCTGACCCACCACTGTGTTCTCCAGCTTCAGCACTGCGCTCACCTCCGCTGTAAAACACACACACACACACACACACACACACACACACACACACACACACACACACACACACACACACACACACACACAGAGAGAGAGAGACACTGCTTTATCAAGTAAAAACACTGACTAGGTTAATTCAGATCTACAATCCTTTAGTGATATTGAATGACTATGGAATTAATTTGAACCATCGAAGGGAGGACAAACAGGGATCTTTAAAATCCTTGGATCTGAATGGTCCAAAAGGTTTCTGTAAATATCAGAAATGTGCTTATTTACAATCAAAAGTCAATGTCAAATGAAATAATTTGTTTAAATGAGATAAAAGATGAAAGTTCTGATGTATTGGAAAGAGGACCGGATTAGCCCACATTATGATACATATTATAACTGAACATATAGAGTTCATTTAAAGGCACCTGTTCAAATTCAGAAAATCAAACACTTACTGGAGAGCTCCTCGTTCTTGCCGGGGATCTTGAGGCTCATGCTGCTGGTGCTGCGGCTGTAGAGGCCGCTCAGTTTGAATGAGGAGCGTCCATCTCCCGGAGTGTGAGAGGGAAGAACCAATGGGGTCGCTCTGCTCCGCCCTGGGACGACCTCCAGCAGCCCCACACAGCCCAGAAGACGCACCTCAAGTGTACCTGGAAGGAAAGACAAGTGTCTTTATTAAATATGACCTTGATTTATAAAAAACGGTGCTTGAAAGGGTAAGAAAATGCATGATGCAGGTCTTGAAAAGAAACAATGAACTAGAAATTTATACAAAACATCTAATTCAGTTCTGCCACAGTATACTGTAGTATCGGTGTCTACCTGTGAGTGGTGACGGTTTGGACAAGGTACTGTATTGGTTATGGACATAGGGGGTGCTGTGGCGGGAGCTGAAGGCCGGGGAGGAGGCCAGCACTAGTTCCTCCTTGATGAGGCAGGCTTTGGGATGATCCTCGGGGAGCTCCAGCAGCCTCTGCTCCAGAGAGCACCTGAGCAGGTCCAGACGCTGGGACGACTCACTCAGACCACACTGAGCCTGCACACACACATTTAAGGATATCTGAGTGTTTTTCTGTGTTTTGCTCTTCTGTTCTTTCTTTATTTTCTTTTTTCACTATTTATTTTGTTGTAAATGTTTTGATCTTGGTGGGGAAATTAGGTGTGGACTGATTAGGACTGTTCGTGACAAAATCAGGAAACAATTGTTTTTGCCAAAAGACCAATGATTAAATACTTTAAGGAAAAGTTAAACAGTTTGGGAAATATGCTTATTTGCTTTCTTGTATGCATGTATACAGTTTACCATGAAGTGTAAAACTAAATAAATCCATGATATTGTGGAAACATTACAAAAATGGAAATGCATATAAATACTATAACAAGTGAAACTGATAAAGAAAATGCTTAAATTAATCTATGTGCTGTGCCTCTTTTGTTTGGATCAATGTTTAAGTATTCATCAGAGCATGACTCATACTATACTGGAGCATCTCATTATGTTTTAAAAAAAAATCATCTCCTGTCAGCTCTCTGACCTCAGTCATGGCCTTCTTGTCTTGGACCTTTCCTGCTCCCAGCAGCCTCAGCATGTTCTTGGCCCCCTCAGCCATGGCGTGCTCCACACGGTAGTGATGCCACAGCTCCTCCACGCGCAGCTCCACCCCACACATGTCCGGCTTACCTGGGACACAGAGTGAGGTTTAGTTAACAGCGAACAATGAACAATAGCAAGGCAAAAATAGCTGGGCAAATAGTGTACAAGCTTGAGTTGTGGCTGTGTTCAAGTTAACTGTGCGGTTAATGTACTTATTTTAACCAAAACTATGATCTTTTCCTCAACCTAACCAAGTACTTTTGGTGCCTAAACTTAACCAAAACTTTAAATGGCGACCATTTCACAATATGCAACATACTTATTGTACTTATCTACATATGCCCTTCTCGTATTGTGCCATCAGGTACTGTGTTGTTGGCAACCACTACTGTACAACTGGTATTAAAAGCCTTTTTTTTTTTTTTTAAACAAGCTGTCAGATGTGGATGAAAACAAAGCTGATGACACCAGTCAGAATGAACCAAAACTGCAAAACTGTAAAGGAGTGGGCCAGAAAATGCAAACCCTTTCACAAACAAATGTGAATGTCCATATGAAAAATACTGATTATAGCAGCTTTGAAGCTGAGGAGACAGCATTCAGGGAAAATTAAGGAGAATGGACGGAAAATAGATTCCCATTAGAGGCTGGAGCATGAATCTGTCAGCTCGCTGTCCTTTCCAGGATCACTGCTTCTCGCTCTGCTGCTCTGAGCTTTTTTTTTCTCTTCCCTGCTTATTCTCTCTTTCATCTCTGACTCCTTCCTTCCCACCACTTCACCCTGTCGTCATCTCTGACTCAGTCCTTTCAGTCTCACTCCCTTCCTGGCTCCCCGCGTCTGTCCTGCCTCCTCTCTAACCTCTGTTAAATGAGGCATGGCTTTTAGTTGTTGGGCAACATCAAGGGGATGCAGGAACATCAATAAGGCTCTAACCTGAGCGAGTGAGAGGGATGTAATGGACAATGTGTGTGTGTGTGTGTGTGTTTGACTGAAAGACTGTGCACTGTGAAGATCTGAAGCATGAATTGATCCATTACTACCCGCATCATAAAATATGCAGTGTTTATAAGCTGAAAGAGTGACAGGTGGGATGAAAGTCGAATTGACGATGCAAGTGAGGATAAAAACAAAAAACATGATAGGTACATTGGTTGTCCTCAGACTGCTCCGTGGCCTGCATTGCCTTTCGGATCTGCATGCGGATGATGTCGATCTTTGTCTTGCTGTCCTGCAGCATCTGCTGAGCCGTCTGGAGAAGCTTCTTGTCCTGTGGAGAGACAGAAAAAAAGGAGGGAATCAGGGAGAGAGTAAAGGAGCACAGACTGAATATTACAGAGTAGTAAAGTGAACGCAGTGAATGGGAGTTATGGCTGACTTTGAGCCAGATAAATACCTTGGTACCTCCGTTGGCATAGATTGGGATCATGTTCTCTGCTCCCTGTTTGACCTTCAGCTCAATGTTTAGCTGCCGCTCCAAAGCAGCGATGCGGTGCTGGTTAGCCGATGTACGATTGACCGACCCCGGAGACTTTGGGGTGTCTGGGCAAGAGAAGTGAACGCATGATGTAAATAAACTACTACTCTTGTTTACGGTTAAAGCATACAACAGGTTTTTTATACTGAGTTCCTGCCTTTGAAGCCGGTGGTTTCAATTTATGCCATTGTGAAGAAATTCATTAGAGGCTTCAAATTGACCATTTCATACCTTTTTGTTGTGTATATGTCATAACTGCTAATTAAGTCACAAATAGGTATACTTTTGAAAAAACATTCTTTGTTGGTGTGTAGAAAAGTGTAAAAATCTAATATGAAAACAAAATAAATGGTAACATTGTTGGAAGGATAATGTGACTGGAGCCACGCTGCTAGTGTAGCTAAAAATACCACAGATGGCAATGCCGGTCAGTTGCTGTATATGCAGACATTCTAAGGCTGAATCCAAATGTTCACCCTCTTAACTTGCGGACCGAGCTGTTGCGGATTTCAGTGGAAACCTACTGTGATGTGTTCACAGTCTTCACCTCATGTCTGTGAGGCTTTATAAGTCTAATAGACAGGCCTAAAGACTACAATTATGAAATGCATTTTGATTACCTTTGTAGTCTTTATGTCTTTTTTTGTACTAAATGTTCAAATGTTAGCATGTTTATGCATTTAACTAATGTGGTGAACATTATACCTGCTAACCATCAACATGTTAGCATGCTAAGGTTAGCATTTAGCTCAAATCACCACTGTGCCAAAGTAATGAACAACCTCAGAGCTTGTGAGATGGTTGCTTGTTCAGATCAAAGTCTTGCCGTTTTCAACAACAGAAACCAATGTTGGCCTAGAAGGCAGGAAATCAATTAAAAAGCTCATATCACTGATGGTAAAAGTGAATGTGATGTGTAGTAATCAGATAAAACATGCAAAACCATTTCTGGATTAAACTAAAAGAGACTTTTTGACATAAGCCAGTGCTGGAAACACGTCTGTAATGTTGACAGTGTTACAAATATCCTCCAACTGTTTTAAAGTGGTGGCACCGTAACTTCTAAACTACTTCTCCACAGTGGATACTGCACCTTTGTTGTCATCAGGGCCCTTGACCACGATATGTGCGTCCAGCTCCTGCAGCTGAGCTTGGAGGGACTCCAACTTCCGTTTGGAGCTGCGGAGCTGCGAGTCCACCTGCTGGGCATTCCTCTTGTCGGTGGTGGCCCTACGCAGATTCTCGGCACCCTCCTTGATCTTCAGCTCCTTGCGGATCTCCCTGCGGATCCTCTCACGGTGCTCGTCCAGGCGCTGTTGCACGCTGGAGTCGGAGAAGTCAGAGTTTTGGTCCAGACCAAGTTGCTGAAGCACCGACAGCCCGCCTGGATCACTCTGGAGAAGGAGAAAAGGAAGAGGGTGAGATGGTTAAGGAGAAGGCACACAACAAGAAGGAGTAGTGGCAGAATATGAGAAAGAGGGCGTTATGATGTGTGCAGAAAATAGTACAAATATGAAAAAGGAAGTTCAACTATATTTGGCCCACTGTGTATGAGGGGGATTACTCAATTTGAGTTCAAAGAGAAACCGATTCAAAAGGTGACACCTCCAGCTGAGAGCTGCTGAGCTGAGGTTTCGACAGACAAAGCCGGTAACAGTCACCCTGCACAGTTCTGACGAAGAGTGGGGCACTGAGGGATGAAAGGAGGCGAAAACAGCAACTCTGAGTGAATCCTCAACATGTGAAACCTGCTGAGCTCAGACTGTGAGGCGGCATCAAAGCATAGGCAGCGTTTAAGTGTGTAAAGAGCCGAGTGCTCGCATCAGCTCTCCTACTGATTGACACTGATCAGATTACAGCAGATTAGAACAGCATTTATACAGACTAAAATCGATCAGTGTTGTACTGCTTCTGGATGGGTCACAGGTAAACATACACACAAAGTGCATATGTGTAAAATATAACACAAATATAACGATGTCAACACATTCACGGACTGTGTGCAGTGCGGGTGGTTTTCGCTGCAAAACACAAAGATATTTCACAAGAGGACGAGATTGGTTTAAACTGGTTTTTCAATCAGTTAAAAAAGATTTTTTTATTTGATATATTTTTTCTGCAGTGACAGGTTCTCCCACATTAGTGCTCTACAGGGGGCGTGAATTTTTGGCTTCGGCTGACGATGTCAGAACAGTAATTTTATTAGTATAATATCTGTGTGGGTGAGCAGTAAAAATAGTTCAAACATTTCCGTTTCAGTGACTACACAGGTATTTAACCAGCTGCAGAGTCAATGCTGTTTCTGCTGATGATTTCAGCACTCCAAACTAACTGCGATTCTCTACATTACTCCATGTACCATACAGATGTGGTGGCTAGAGGACTATCAGCTGCTGTGAGTTTTGACAGACTGGTCAACAAAACAAAGACAGCTCATGCTAACTGGACCTGCTTCTCTATATGATGTGCTACAAACACTCCCGCATGTGTGGGATGACTCAGTAACTGTTGGTATAACAAGAACGAAAAGTAACGTTAAGAGGAAAAATGGGTTCTAACATTTGTTAGCAGGGCTATCTTCCCCTTTCCAAGTAAAATACAACGTAACAGCATGATGGGTCTTTCCAAATATTGAATGCTGTAAAGTATCAAACGTCTCAAATCAGTAACGATATATAACCAACACTATGGAGGCTTGTTGAAAAATTGCTAAAAAACAACTTGCATCAACATTCATCGGCTTTACAGATCTGTGATGTGCTCCAGTCAACAGCACACCAGGGACACTTGTCCCCTAATGATGCTGGCTCTCAAATGTCACGTCCTAGGAAACATCCACCTAGAGACCTAAAGGTTAGACACCATTTCCGCGAATAAAGGCCAAAATCTGTTTAATTCGGTTTTGAGAAATGGAGAAAAAGTACAGTAGTTATATTTTCTAACACAAATTCATTATGAATTAAAAAATAACAAAAACATCTGACCTCATACTCACATAAAAGCCCCAAAACAGATCCTGGTCACAAGAAAATATACTATTGTCACTGTCGACCTAGACATGAGGTTTTCATGGACAAGACAGGGGACAAAATAATGCGAATTCTTACACCAACCCCAACAACACCACCACCACCACACTCAGGATGCTTTCACACCTAACCTGTTCAGGTCGTTTAAAATGTGCTCAGGTCCTTGTTAAGTGCATGTTCATGATCTCAAAAGCTCACAAATAAATCAATCTGCTGATCGTGAACTGTTGTGGAAGTGATCTTAGTCATTTGGTAACCATAACAGCATGTATGTGTGTCAGCAAGTGAGTGCTGAGCTTTTCCCTGACCAGACATTTTGTCAAGTCCATTAAAAGTATTTGACTTTGTGCTCCACAATAATCACAATATTGCTGTACAAGGCACTTGTTATTTTGTTTTGTCTCTATCCATTTGTCATGACATGCAATTGATTTGCAGTCTCTTTATGACACCTCGTAGAACATAAATACACATAATAAGTATTGAAGTCCCACATGACCTGCTGTCAGTCACAAGAATTTGATGTTCTCTGATGGTTTCTGATGATACAGGATAATCAAAAAGAAATAAAGGGTTGAATTAATGAATGACCTGTCAGCCATGTTTACTCCTCTTGGTTTATTTGTAAATGATTAAGTTTGAACATAAACCAGACCAGAACTAAATGCGATAAAGTTTTATTTTGTCCCTTGGTTCAGACCAAATGAGCCGAAACTACAGGTGAAAGCACCTAAAGGTCTAAAAATATTGCCGGTAAGTCACCTGCTTACTGACACAGTCTAAACTGATCATAATACGCTTTACAACAGGCATATACTGTTTGTTGCATTTAACACACATTCATCATGAATATCGAAAAGGGGGCTTGAAATCCTGGAGATGTCGTTCATTCATTTAATGTTGTGACATCAGATCGCACACAGACACAAACTCGGACACTGAGGACTGTCCCCTCCCTTCTGCCAGAGTATAATGACGGGGTGCTCAGGGCCTTTCACTGCACCACGCAGCCAGCCATCCAGCTTAGCAGATCTGATTACAACTTCTTAGGTCTCTGTGTCCATCCAGCTACATGCAGGCTGGGGCTGGGGCTACAGCTCTGCTCTCATTAAAGCCATAATCCATCTGCAACACAATACAGTCAGACACGGCCTGAGCAACCGACCAAACCACATGGCACAGGCCAAGTGCTTGTAGGATTTTAACTGCTGATTTAATGCAATGTTATGTCATGGTAAAACTCTCTCAGTTTACAACTCTGATGTAATTAAACATGTTTCACAAACTGGTTGTCGAACAAAGTCATGAAGATTAACAACACTGCAAAAATGTGTTATTTTATCAAGCAGTTTGGTCTGGAAGAACCTCAAAAACAACATCTCATCTTGTTAAAGATCGAAACACTCACAGACACTTTAATAAATGACAAATGCACAGAATTGAACATGTCTGCATGTACAATACTGAACATATATATCCGTCTTAATGTGGCTGGCTGGAGAAGTTGTGGAGGCCACAGCCATTCAAGGCAGACGAGAAAGCAGAGCAGAAAAACACCATGAACGACAGGAAGGGAGAGTTTGAACTGTGACGCACTCCTGTTAAACACAATACAACTCAATCCCTGGTGTTTTCCAACAAAGAACCTCTGGACCGAGATACAAGACAGCTCACACAGCGGGCCGAAATCACAACAGCAGACAGGAATGAAAACTCAAAAGTGATTCGCTGTCAGACAGGAGATGTTTTTACAGGAAGTGAACAAGGAAGCCGACAGAAAAGAGAAGGGCCATAGTAATGGATCGAAAGAAAGAAAAGGCAGCCATGTTGAGGCCTGATCGGGCCACAGTTGCCTACCGAAGACTCTGTGTCACTCTGCTCAGTGTGTACTGGGGAATCAACCGGTTGATCCCCTGGCAGGTCCTCCAGTACGCCCTCACTGTCCATGTTTGGCCTCCCTCTGGCTTCGGTCCTGGCCCCCTCCCTATCCTCTGTCCCCTGCCACACACACACACACTCACTCACTCAGACAGCCAGCCACTGACAGCCGCACCAATCAGGCAACACCAAGTGCTATTCCTGCCTCCTCAAAATCCAGGATGTCCTTCCCGCCAGGAATCAAAAGCTAGTCTAAAATCGGAGCGAGTGAACGAGGCGGAGGGGAGGAAGAGAGAACAGCACAGACCGAGCCCCACCTCGCTGCTTCCTGTTCTGCTCTTTGCCAGATAGAGACTGAGGCGTCATGCACTTTGTGCAGACACACACACGTACACACACACACATTCGGTTGGTTTTGTAAGTGAGAGAGCTCACAGCCACTCTGCTTCCTGCTACTGGGTCTCCAAAACTGAGAGACAGGCTGTTGTGATAGATTGTGGTTATGTTAAATGGACTATCAGACCATGCTTATCGCTGAAGTACAATACATGCATACATGTTCAGGACTATTTATAGTATTGACATGCAGGTGAATCAAGAAAATAAAGTACACTGAGAGACGGGGTCAAGGACAATCCACTTATAAGCACTAGACAGACCTTCTACTGAGAGGGACTTGACATCTAAATGAGGAGAGGCATTGATACTAAGCTGTGTTATGAGCAGGCCAAATTTTTCTCACGAGCACAAAGTCAGGAAGAACAAAATTTGTGAGAAAACGACAAAGGCATTCTCTGCTTTTCAACAAATTATGCACAACATCAAGCATCCTCTTGATACAACACCACGCCATATGGCTAACAAACTGCACACACAGAGGAAGAGTCGGCCATACGCCTGCTGTGTCCACGGGAAGCTGAACGGACTTTTTGGAAGCTTGCATAAAATCTAAATTGAGAAGAGAAGCCGGACAACAAGCTGAGTCGTCACCTCGGAGACGTGAACGAGCGGAGATCACACACTGGCTGATCACAGACCCTCGGCCTGTTTTTGACGTGCCCCTTCGCTGTCCGACGTCTGACCTCTTCCTGTCAGTGAGTGACACACAGGGTCATGGGTTTATCTGAGTCAGACACTCTGCAGTGCGAGGTCACTGACCCCCTGAGCTCTTACTGTGTGGCAGATGGCCCTCTCTGGGCTCCCTATCTGGGCTCCCTATGTATCTCTATTGTATCACACTCATTACACAAAAGGGTACACGTTCATAGACAGAGAGGGCGAGGGACAAACACACACACAAAGAGGCACCAAACCATATTTAGTTCTCCTTCTTCTGCCACACTGCTATAGGGGAATAGGAAGTGAAATAACATGATGTGAAGCCAATATATGCAAACACGGACATTTGCCTCGCTTAGTATCATTTTGATAAAAGACATAAATGCTCCCATATCTGTGAGCAGGTAGGCAAACATTTCCTTACCGAGCAGCTGTGGCTCTCTGTGCTCCCTTTGTGATGTGGACAGGTGGCTGCAGATATAGCAGCCCCCATCCATCCATACTGTCTCACCTTTACAAATATGGCTGCGCTGTCATTAGCAACTCCACTGAAAACCTGGGACTTCAAAAACACGAGCTGCTGCTGCTGTGATGCTCGTAGTACCAAACTGTCTCACTCACTGTGCCACTGAAGTAGATGCAGTTACTCAACCTGTGCCGAGCACAGTATCAGGAACTAAGATCACAATCAGTTATATATACAGCTCTTAAAGTTGCAGTCTCACCCTGGTCACCTGGAACACATGCTGTGCAGTTATTACCTCAACATCCAAGTTATCCCTCAAGTAAGAATAGAAAAATCAAGTGATTGGACACTGACAGTAACTACAAATATCCTGTCTTAGCTTGTTTCAACTCTTCATTGAATCTACAGTAGCTGCTTGTTTTGCTGCACAGCTTAAGTTTGTAATGACAGACTCTCCATCAGTTTCACCAATCTTGTTTTTCAGATTTTCATTTAAAAAATTGAAATTACTTTCCGTTTAAACAAGTGGTTTCAAACCACAGCACGACTCCATTGTAATACCTTTTTTTGAAATCTTTCTATCGTTTGCTTTGACAGTCACTAGTTCCAATTGTTGGAAATCTCACGAGCCGGTAAGTGTATTGTGTTAGTGTATGATAACTGGCAGTCATCAGCCGTCTATCATTATGTGCTGATGAACAGTTGCTTATTTACTCAGCGAACAGACGCATTAGCATTCACTTGGAGTCGTGTTTCTGGCCACCTGGTGAATGGAAGTCCAATTATCACTGTACGAGGGAAATATTTCTCTCTTTAGATGCCAAATGCTTCACAGATTTCAACTCCTAATGGCAAACTAGGCCTGTCTGCCAGTTTAATTCTGGAAAGGTAGCGTACAATTGGTTTTTAAGGATTTACATTGTTGTTGCTTTTTTCCCTTCAGTGGAGACCAAAAAAACTGGGAGAATAGCCAGCCCTGCTTTTGATTTAGATGCCAGAAAGTGAAAGCTAATTTTTTATTGATTTTTGTAATCTTCATGGTTGCAGTTCAATATAATGGGCATATTCTTAACCAAAACATGCTTAACGTCTCTTGGAACTATTACGGAAATATTCTGGAAATTTGTCAAAAATGTATAGGCCCTTTGCAAACTATTGATCAGTAAATAAAGAAATTACTGGTTAGCTGCAGCCCTGAAGTGATCGCAAAGTACACCAACAATCTGTATCAGTTATGCTAAAGAACATAACAAAAGGTCATAGCTACAGTATGGCAGACTTATTGTCACAGCATGTTTGTATGAAACCATACTCTTTCATACAGGATTGTGGTCTGCTGTTGACAGGTCTTCTGACCCCAATGAACAAAAATTAAATAACAAAATTTTCTGTCTGTCACATTGTTTAGATTGCTGTTCTTATGCCTCTTTCTCTCCACAACCCCTTTCATCTTCCCCTACCTGTATTTTCTTTGCTTTACACCTTCACCCTTTCTCACATTGCTGCCTTTTTCCTATATTTCTTCATATCATTGCCAATCTATCATGCATTCTCCGCTGTGACACATTTTGGCTCACAGACTTCTGCCCGGTGCTGCCAGTGGGTGACAGAAAGCCATTTGATTAAGTTTTAATGGCCCGTCAGCTCATCTTGGCTCGTCTGTGTCTAAAAATAGAGATTAAGTCCTTTTTGTTGGGGTAGAGGCAGTGGGGGAATTCTCCAGCTGCCGGCTCTTACTCTGTCATTTTATTACTCATTCACTTACTCACCAACACCAGCAATTCACAGGGAACAATAATAATGATGGAGCTTGGGAGCGGACTTTCAACCTAATTGTTAAAGTGTAGTGTTGCCAAAAATAATAATCATTCTGTAAATGTTCTCTAAGCCTCATATTGCAGGGAGGGATGTTTTTGTATGGGAAGTGGAGGATTGGGATTTGCAGGACGTTACTGGTGATGAAAATATGTTTATCATCAGGAAATGCGGATTAAACAGCGTAACACAAGGTCATGACGTGAGCATTAGTGTGTGTGGATGTGGGCTGGATGTTGTTAGAAGCTGCAGGAACAAATGTGACCCGTGGGCTGAAGTTGTTGAGAGGAGGAAAGGACAAGAAAGAGTACAGTTATGAGGTCCGATTTCTCTTAATAGTGGCATTCATCACTTTAATGGCGTGTGTGTGTGTGGTAGTCTGAAACACTCCATGTGAAAGAGAGAGTGAGGCAGACAGAATTTGGGAGAAACGCAACTTTAAATTCTCCTCACATCCTGATGTCTGCACACAGCCTCATTCAGCAGGCAGTGGATGGGATTTGGGTTAAGGGGGGGTGTGGGGTTGTTTGGAGGTTGAGGTGGAGTGGGGAGGTGGGGGGGAGTGAACAGTGAATTCCAATTAATCTCTCTAAAGAAGGCACACACACACACACACACACACACACACACACACACACACACAATGATGTCCTCATGCCACTGCACAGCAAATAAAACAGATACCAAATGAATAATATAAATAATACACGCATGGAGGGAAGGCCTGAACACCAAGACACGGTAACACTCATATCATACATGCATACACACACACACACAAACACACACACAAGACTAATGTACTGTAACTGGTCAATAATGAATAAAACAGCACAGTAAGGCAATGTCAGATGGATGATGGGAGTACTAACAGGAGGAAATGTTGCTCCTCATTATGGCGACATGGCAGTTCAGAGGGAAGTCTGCAGAGTTAACTTCAGGACACTGTTACACTCAGTGAGCAGAACAAGCTGACTCTTATGTGGGTAAGTGGGCCAATTTGACTGGAGAGCAGCAGAGTTAAGTGTGATGTTGGTCGTGACTCTGCTCAACAACAATTTGGTGCATTCCACTTGGTTTGTATTTTCGGCTGACAGACAAAGACAAATATTGGACTAAATATCAAAATAATTCAATGTAATGATGCACTTAAAGGAACAGTTCTCCCTGTATTCAGTGTTTGTTCTAAGCTAAACAACCAGCTGTTGGCTGTAGCTACATATTTACCATATTTCCATTGTTGAAGTGCCTTGGTAGCCAAATGGTTACACTGCACGGTGTATAATCAAAACATTGCTTTGTTGCATGTGATGCCTATTTCTCTCCCCCTATTTCCATGCTGCCTCCCCACCTCATCCTGTCTAATAAAAAGGAGAAAACATATTCAAAGATATCTTTAAGAAAGAAAAATGACTGTATATACAAGACAGTCGGAACCAATGTTTTTATTAAACTCTAGGTGGCGCATAAGTGTATTTCTCTTTTCAAAAGGTTGGTTGATTGCTTTACAGGGGCATTTTACTGAGTGGATATTTTTAGGCTGTATCGTGATACACCATATAGCTCTCTCTTGATATTTTGAAATGTCGTCAAAAGCACTTTATAAATGCTAGGATTGGGCAACAAAATCAAACATCACAATAGTCACAGTAATATCAATAAATACCTTGATATTGATATTGCAACAATATTGGAAGGATGACTATTGGTGCTTTCACAAAATGTCAACACAATGAGAGTTATGGTAAATAATCATCAGCAGTGTGGATATAATGAATACGTGGGTAAAGGCAAGTATGAGAACAAGTAGAACAGTGTGGCAAGTTCAGAAAGTGACATCACTTTACTGTAATGTAGCCTTTAAAACAAGGAAAAGACAACACGGCCATATCATGATATAACGATATCCAAAATCTCAGATGGTATATATTCGTATATAGTTGTATATATTGCCCAGCCGTACATCAGGCTTTGAAACCAAGAGAAGTGGCTGTTTAACGGTGGATTACTCATTGCACTTTCAGAATTTGATACATCGGGTTTGAAAACAACAGAAGTCAGGATAACTCGGCCCCTGCTGCATCGATTTTGAAAATTCTTATTTTAATCTTTAAGTTCACCAACATTATCCCCTTTAAGACCAGGAGAACACAAACTAAACAAAACACAGAATTCCCAGCTGATATCTACTCTCATATTACAATTTCAACTCTGGCCCTCTATGAATGAGTTAACGGCTTACACAATGTACCTTGGACTGAGTGTGTGTGTTGCCTGTTAATCCTTAAAATCCCTCATATTCCAGGAGAAATTCTGTTGCCAAATCTCCTTTTGCCGTTTTACAGTGCAACATGGCTGTATGTATGTCCTCTGCACTACCAAAGCTTGATGAAGACATCACGTGCATAAGGGGAGATGATTCTTCCAGTCTGAGTAAACAGGAGAAAGACTGTGCTGAAGGTTAGGTGAGAAAGTGTCTTGTGTGTGTTTCAGTGCACATCTGTCTGTGACTGTGTGCTGCAGCAGTGTCCGCTCCACGGCATGAATGGCATCTTTGTGAAAGGGTCGATCTTCTCAAGAGACTTCAGTAAACGCTTATGTGTTTGTGTTCCCGGCTTTGTCCATTGTGAACTCTGCAGCAACAAACAGTTGCTCTGTTCAGGCCTCTACAGGAATAAGGCAGCATAAACCCCCAATAAGAAAGGCTCTATAGTCCAGATACTTAATCTACTTCTGTCATGCATGTAGCAGCAGCTTGAGGAAAACAAGACAGGTGGACGACGCTGAAAAAATATGAAAATACACTTGCTGAATGAGCAAAAACTAAAAAGTTTCTGAAAAGTCACCTTCTCCAGCAGCTGTGTCTAAGCAAGTATATTCAGGCTCATAAAATAAACAGTAGTCATTTGCAGGCACTGACCAGCTCAGAGGTAAAAAGGTCCTTGGATGTGAATCCAACAGACACAGCCCACGTTTCTGTGAATGCTCCACTGAGCACTACCTGCATATAAAAAAGGCAGCAAACAAAGTTGTTGACCTACAACAGTCAACCTGAATAAGGGTGTTACTCAGAGGGGAACTAATGAGGCACTTCATGACTTTACAGTCATGGCTACTTTAACCACTGTCATGCTCCAGTTGTTATCTTTCTAGACTGGGGAGGTGGATGTCGGAAATGGTGATAAAAAACAGATGCAAAAACAGGACCATATGTATTCTCCCTGTTTTTTGAGAGATGAGGACTAGATGAGGACTAGGGCTGAATGATATTTCATGTGATGAATGATATCCATCCTGAACAAATCAGAACACACTCTGAGTCGTCTGAGCTGCATAAAGACAGAAGCCTCAATGGAGGACTGTAATCTGAAAAAGTAGTTAAACGTTTGATGCCAAGTGTTTGAGTATTAAGTTGCTACCAGCTTAGGCGTGAGGCTTGCACAGCGCTGTGTGATGGGGCCATGATGTCTGACGTGGGGATTTTCTGCAGCCGTCCAGCCATCTCAGGGTCCATATTAACAGAATATCCTACACTTCCTCCTTCTAGTGACATGAGCCCACAGGGATAGACTGAGGGATACAGATGGTGTCTGGCGAAAAACCCATGCTGCTGCTTGACTTTCTTACTTTTTCAATCTACAGGCAAATAGACACACACACATAAACATGCACATGGTGCTAGGATAGCACAGGTAAAGGCGGGAGAAGTTTTCCAGCAGAAAGGTTAAAAGAAAGATGAAAAGTGCTGTACCACCATGCACTAAATATAGATTTTCCAGTGCTGTGTTCAATTCCATAATTCAGCATCTAACAGCCCTGAAATCTCAGAGGAATCCGACAGTTCAAAACATGAATGAGATAGATGATCCATTAGCATATCCCCCGCTGCCTGGGTAAAAATCTAAACTCAGATGTTGCGTAAATCATACACGGATGTCCATGGGAGAAAATCACACACATGCGTTTAAATCTGTGGTTAACAAGATTGCCTATCCATCTCTTACTCCTGTATCTGGAAGATAACATGTCCACTTACATGCTTTATGGCAGATGCTTTAGTCTACATGCAGTATGTTCCCAAGTCACCTACAGCGGTCAGGAGGGGACACGGGGAGCGGAAAGAGCCCCGCTATGTAATGGCATGGTCGAGCAGGCATGTTGGTAATGGACATGGAAAGCAGATTAAAAATGATTATGGCAGAAGGGCTGAGGGGGATAAGAGGTCCATTCTATAATGCAGATGATTATCCCTCTTTACTGATGCTGTTGATTACGATAGCGTGGCACTTTTAAAACACAGGGTAAGTGGAGGAAAAACACACACGCTGCACACATGTTTACAGATCTGTGTTATTTTAATTACAGTATAATGGTTAATGAAATCAAGACCCCATTAGTGAAGGCAATGAGCTTCTAGGTCATTGTAGTTCACAGACAGCAGTGGCTCATCTGCACATCCCCAGAAAATTTCCATTTCCATTTGTGACAGCTGTACTACATTCAGTCCTCCACTGCGCTCACACTACAAGACTTTTAAAATCCGAACCGATCAGGTTGCATCACGCACATAAAGAGAATCTTCACAGATGTTCTCTCTAATCTCAAACCTGCACACAATACACAACTTGAAAATAATGGCGCAACACACACTACAGGATTTTGTTAAGATTATCGTGCCAGAGGGAGCGGTGCAGCGCCTCACGTTATCCCTCTCACTTGATCTCAAATGTAAACAAATAGAGACAACTTGCTGTAGTAACTTTAATACTTTGCAGTGAGAAAAAAGCAGGTGAAACACATCTAGATGATAAAATGGTCGGGGTGATGCGGTCAACAAAGGCTGTCTATTCTTCAATGAGAAAACGAGGTGAGACTTTAACTGTTGGTTTTATTTTCTGTCAACAGTAGTATGCAAACTAACGTTTGCAAACTAACGTTTGCATACTAGCCTCAAGTGCTAGGTTTGTTTACTGTATCTTGGCAACACAGTCAGCTGCTCCGGGATATCTCTCTCATTGGCTGTTGTGAAAGAAATTACGTAATGACAATCGCTGTCGTCCGGACTTTGAATCCTAGATATCAAACATGTTCGATATTTATCAGGGTGGCCCTGATGAGTCTGTAATCCGGACACTCCTGTAATGTGAGCCCGGCCTGAGGTAGACAACAGTTTGTAGGCTGGAATTATTTCATATTCTTAATAAATCCAGTACGAAGACTAAAACCAAATGTGTTTAAGGCCATCCTAGTATTCAGTCTGAAGAATTAAATTCTTTCCTACTCTTCCTACATCGTTTAATTAGTTTGAAAGTAAAAAAGTCTTAATAGCTACAGCCACTCACTGTAGTCTGGAACAAATGTTACTCAAACAGGAGTAACAACTGTATAATGCATTTGTTGGGGACTATATTTTGATGCACTAGAGAATATTTATGGCCGGATGGTGTATGTGGGATCAGCTCAAAATAAACTACAGTGCAAACACTGAAGGAACAGTGTGCAACAGTGTGGCTCGTTTTTTAAATTTCTTTTTATAGATTTTAGCTACACTAGCAGCGTGGAAGTATGGATGGCAATGTTGGTCTGTCTGTCAGTTGGTTCACCTCTTTGGTCTAGGCTGAAATATCTGAACAACTGTTCGATGGACTGCTGTAAAATTTGGTCCATTACCATATCCTCCCACTGGCCCCATAAAGATTAACTGTAACAATTTTGTTGATTTGTTTACTGTTCAATTAGCACAATCACTAGGTCAAAATTTAGGTAAAAAAAACAAACAATGATATTCCAATCAGCCTCAGTGACATTGTTAGCATGTTAATACGCTGAACATTGTGATGGTGGTAAAAATATTTTAACAGCTAAACATCAAACATCTGTACTATAGTGACGTGAGATGTCTCCACAGAGCCCAAAGGATACAGAGGTACCCACTGCCATACCACCACACTACAGAGCAACTTTATTCCTTGGGCTGTGAGACAACATGATTCATTCTCCACTCCACTTTATAAAATACTGTTTTGTTTTTTCTGTAATGTAGCATAAAAAGACTCAAACCTAGTTTCGTTTTGCAATGCTAGTGTTGTGAAATGATAAACAACTGTACCTTGTAAACTACGTATACTATATAAACTATACTGCATTATACCATACTTTATTATACAATTATTGTTGAAGGATTAATTCACTATTATGTTTGGTCATTTCATGGAATATATTGTCATTTAGAAAAAACTAGAAGCCTTATCCATTAAAATGAAAGGCATGAACATTCAGAAGCAAATATAGCAAGCTACGCTTCATAATGAGCCCAAAATTAGAGTCATGTGAAAGAAGAGGATCAAGACAGAGCCCATAATACTGCTTTACTGCCAGTAACAAATCACATGGCAGCAGCTGCAAAGAAGACAGTTGGTAAAGTCCCAAAACTACCAGCCACACATCTCTTCAGAACTTTCTCTTTTCTGTCTATTCTCTGGACTTCCCCCTGAAGATGCAGCATCCTATTCATTACAGACTATTTATACTCCTCCAGTTACAACTCCCATAATCTCCTGCGCATTATTGGTGCTGGGTAAAAAAAAAAAAAAAAATCACAATGGCATCTGGCTGCTATTTGTGCCTCAGTATCCCACTGTTCCAGCAGTCCAGCCTGAGAGACTTTAATAACAACAATGGCTGCAGTTTGGGTTACATTTGGAAGGGCAAGCTTGTTGTTGGACTACCTGTCTGTCTCCCCGTCTCAAGTAGGTAATAATAGCTGTTTTTTCCCCTGTCTGTCTCACTTTTACGACCTCTGGGCTGACAGGAACAGACAGTCCACTGTTGAGGGCGGCATCACAGCCGAGTGCGCCGCCACTCTGGTGAAGCCTCAGGTCTGTGCTCCCCTTAAACCCAACACCACTCCCATAGCACAACACAGAGGCTATCACATGACCTATGCACAGTGGCGGGATAACTCATCTCATGTGCCTCAGGTGTAACCACAATCAGGTCACACAGCACAGGTTCCTCTCTTTCTTTCTGCATCAGTTTCTAACTAGAGACCATCTTATGATGGATTCACACCAGCTGCGATGGACATGTTGATGTTCTGACCCATGAGTACTGAGTACTACACACCCATCTTCAAACTCAGCCTTCATTTTGATCTCAACTACACACCTGTAAAGTTTTGTGACCGTGTCTTGCCCTGTTGTAATGCTATATATAATTCACGGACAGACTGTAGTAGTTCCCATTACAATAGGCATCTCCAGGACCACATTTTGCCATGATTTAAACATTTAATGGAGCAAAGTTAACTTAAAAACATGGTTGAAGGACAATCAGCTAAAATACACTGAGTACAGACAGTATTGGTCCCTAGTGTTTGGTTGGGAATTTCTTATACTGATGAACCTTCTGTTTAAAACCTCCGTTTTTAATGGTGTTGGCATTGCTGTCTGTGCCCTAGTGGGAATTTAGTATTGCTTTTCAGATGTTTATTTCAGGGTGTTTTTCATACTACAACTCATCGTTTTCCTCTGTAACCTATGCATCCGTACCAAGCTCCACCAAGAGACTATAGATGAAAGTTAGTTTTAAGTTAGATCTGGTACAATATACATATTTTGCATTGTCCCTCCTAAATAAACAAGAGAAGTCTGGCTTCCAGCTGCCAGGTGCTGCCATCTCTGAGTAGCTGCCTCCTTCAGTTAAGGCCTGGTCACACCATGGAGTGTCACAGCTAAATTAATCTGTGCGTGTTTCTCGAAATATTTAGTTTTAAAGGCTTGGTGATTTATGGATTACTGTACCTGATGAGCCAACCACTTACGTGATAGCCAGCAATTAACATGCTAGTGCTAGTTAGTCACAAAAGTTCCTCTTGCTTCATCGTTCACTTTGGAAATACTGTCAACTGGGCGAACTGCATCTGCTGACAAAGATCATAATGATGATCCAGAACAGGTACTCAAGGGATCTAGTAGCGAGGTTGTTTTCTCGATTTTTTTTTAAACAATTTAATAACTAATTACCTTCCATAATTTTAAGTCAAATGTTTGAAAGGGTCAAAATCAAAACAAAATAGCAGCACGTCTTCAGTTTAAGGCACTAAATCAATAATATCATGTTTGATTTTGTCAGTATCGATCAGCTCTACTTAAATGCTATTCTGCTGATTCAATATGAAACCTCTTTCTTGTTTGCCCTTTTTACCTCAGAGTGAGGACAAACACCACAGCGTAAGCTATTTCACAAGCAGAGCTGAGCCTCAGTGCCCACTGGCATTACAAAACTACTTTAACAACCAATCAATGTCTGTTTCTCAGGCGAACACATGGCTCCTAAATGGCTCCCTTCCTTTGTGACCTTCCTATCCTCAAGTCATACTGAGAGAAATATCATTTCCAGATTGAATTTACGATATGTTGCTCCCCCAGCGTAACACCAATTCTATAACTTGTCCTTCTTAGCAGCACATTCTTCAATCCTGTAATACCGCAATCCCTTAAAGCTCTAAAACACACAACCAGCTTAGAAAAAGCCAAAATGTAGCTGAGGAAATGTAACCAGTGCAACCAGTAGTAAGTCTATCCTTCACCAGGATCTCTGTTGTATTTTGTTATTTTCTTCCTTTTTTTTGCTTGGTGATAACTAATCCTCTGAAAGCTTGGTGGATGGATGGCATATAGTAACAACAGCTGGTGTTCAGACTGGTTAGCTAAATGGAAATGGGCCTGATGAAAGGTCAGTAGAAGCAGCCATTAGACCAGCATGAAAACACAGGGAATCATGGACACCAGCCTGAAGGGATACTTTGAATTTTTCAGATTTTTTCTCCACATTGGCATTTTAGATATCAGCATTCCTCCTTGGCACTACTGGAACCGCTCGACTGCACCCTAATGAGCGAGCTTAGGGCTGGAGGCACCTATCAGGTTTATTGATGAATGCCATTAAGATGTCCCGTCAATGCATCAAATCTGTGTTGCAACAGATACAAGCTTGTCTACTGGTGTGTCTGGGAGGAGAGACAGATTTTTGCAGACACAGTGTAATCCTGGATTCAGGCTGGATGGACTGGATGTGGGGGTGGGGGGGTGGTTGTATATGTGTGTGAGTCTGACTGAGGGCACTAATGCTACCCTCGTAGGAGGTCAGAGACACAGCGAAGTCCACAGTCGCCTAATCCTATTATCGATAGCAGTGGCAGCTGGAGATAAACATTATGGCGAATGTGATGCAAGACATCACTGTGTATTATAACATATATGGAACCGTCAGACCTCGGCATGTAGTGCTTCTAAAATCAAAAGTCCTCCGATGCCATTAAAGAAATGGACAAAGTTGCTTTTGCTCTCTTGCATGATCAATAAAAAAGTCATTTGGTCGGGATCTTTGCTGCTCACCACTGAGTGAAGAATCAGCTCCTCTGACTTACAGATAATAACTACAGGAAACTAACAGAAATAAAGAATTCATGAGCGGGCGGCCGCAGAGTGTATGTTATATTATCGGCTCAGTGCAGAGCTCATATCCTCAGCAGGAGACTTGATTTACATTCCTTAAAGTCATCTGAAGGAGGAAGAGGGCCAGCATTAATGCGAGAGCGGCAAACGAGATAGAGAGGGCAGAAAAACACTAACAGCTAAGATACACTTTACACTGATGGTGACACTGACGGCCTCCTTCTGTGCATACATGAATAATGTGTTTTTAAAAAAAGCAAGGGGGAGGAAGTAGGAGAACATAGACAGGGTCATGTCAGCTGTTTTCCTCTGTGCGCCCAGCAGTCTTGACCTCGAATAGGAGGCAACAGTAAAGGCTTGATGAGGTATTCAGGAGAAATAAAAGGGAAGTGTGCGATGAAGCCAGCTCAATCAGCACACCGCTGTGCCTCGGTCCAGCCTATCATCATTACCAACATGGCCCCTTGATCTCAATCAGTCGTTGCTCGCTGCCTGTCCGCTGGCCTGCAGTAATGATGACTGAACCACTGTCATTGTGACAGAGGGAGGCCGAATTCATCAGACCAGTTCAGGCAGTTCAGGTACTCGTCAAAGTCTTATAGATTCAGTCATCTGGCCAAATGTGTCATTGACACCGCAGGGCAGCAGAAATCTACAGTTAATTGTGCTGTATATGGCTCATGGGCTACTGTAGTTCAATGTAGTGATGATGTACAATACGAAAGAGATCTTACAGATATTGGGCAAAAAGGTGCATTTCACTCATTTCACACATTGAGTTAATTTACTTATAGTGAGAAGTGAGAACAGCACTACTGACTCTGAAAACATTATGACCTCTGTGATTCTGGAGGGAGCATTTTAAAGTCTGAGAAAGTAGCCCTGATGTTGCCATCTTGGGTCAGGGTGTGAAGAATGCAAATGTATCACCGAAAGCCTGCTTTACAAACCATCACACTGTTTATGGAAGACGTGGGCATTTACTAGGCAGGGAAAGTCTAACAAAAGATCCTACTAAGTTGCATTATGTGAAATGCAGTATCCAGTGTAATTGGATCTTGACAAGAGCTTCAGCTATTAGTCAAACAAATGTCACTTTAGGCAAATCATGCTGCCTACATTACCCATAATGCACCCCGCCTACTGAGTGACATAATTTGAGGAAATTGATCAGATGACATGCAGCTTCCTCTGGAGCCACCAAAGGCTTTATGACTATTTTCACAAAGGCAGTAGTACCCTCCAAGACCTTTAAACACACTTTATACAAATCTTTGAAATTTGTGGAGATCCTTTTAAATATGACGGCCTTACACACTGGACATTACAGGAAGCACTATATATTAGCTGTTATTGCTCCAGTGCCAAAATAGGCAGTGCAGCTTTCCAATAAACACTGGAGGCTCCCTCTCCATTCAGGGAAACTACTAAATGTCAAGGAAGAAGTCAGTTTTTACTCACAACAAATGATTCAGCAGTGTCAAATAGACTGTGTGAAGGATGGAGTGTGAACGAGCTGATTTCTGGAGAACTGGGCACCAAACCCACACAGGGCTGGATACAGGAAATATGAGTGGTTCATTGTTTTAATTACATGCAGTCACACATCAATTAATAATCCTTCTTGTAACACACTGTTTTTCATTCAGCTGTGTAGACCTGTAGCAAATCGAAGGTTTTAAAATTGACTAAATAAACTACAATGTCCACTGCACATGCTCTGTTTAACTGTGTGAAAAGGTTTGTGACAGTGATGTGCCGTCTCCTGGCATGAGCTGAACCGGCCATAAATTTTTAACGCTTCCCTCCGCTGCGTCCTGGATCGGGCTGACACCAGAGTGACTGTAACCTAACCCCTCTACATTAGACCTGAGGCTCTGACACCACAATGCCTTCCATGACTCACCCCTGACTCCACCCAGAGGCCACTGCCGTGTCACAAATGGGAAATCGTTGCATTTAATTTTGGGAAATCTAGTTTGTATCAAGGCTGCAGAGGAGGCCATGGCTGTAGTAATTGTATCAGTGAAATGGTGTTTATCCACTTTTGTGTGTAAAATAAAATTTTTAGAAGGTCACACTAGTAATGGAGGTACAGTCCTCCTCTGGCCTGGAAATATCCGGTTTGTCCACTGGCTCTTTGTATATGTTGGCCACTGAATGAAGTCACAGCGGTGGCACAGATATTCAGGACAGCAGCACTCCTTTGTTGTAATATTATTCTGCTTTACATTTGCCGGTTAATAATTATCTTAATAAAGAAAGTGCAGGCTGCTCTACAGTTTTCTCCAAGTGCTTCAAATGCTTTGTGTATTTATTGTCACAACTGTGTCAAACAAAGTTTATCGAACTGCTGTCTTTCCTGCTATTTGAGCTGATCAATAATAACAACAGTGTTCAGTGGTGGAAAGTATCTTACTTACTAGTTCTGTACTAAAGTATAATTTTGAGGCACTTATACTTATGTATTTAAATGTTATTCTACTTTCTACTTTCACTCCAACACAATTCAGATGGAAACATTTTACTTTTTACTCCACTGTGTTTATTTGACAGGAGAAGTTAGTTACTGGTTATTTTTCTGTTTTATATTTTGTATTGAAAACACAATAAGCTTATTATTAGATCAAAGCGATGTTTCTCAACGCTTATGTCATTCCACCCACAAAGCAGAGATTAGCGAAAACACTTGAAAACAAATAAAAAGTTGCCTTTTCTTTACACGACCCCATTGACTACCTCTGAAGAGCCCTGATGCCTTGGCTGAGAGCCAGTGAGCGCCCTCATTATTAAGAACATAAACTAGCTTCATCTCGACCAGCTACAACAGTGAAAAGCTACTTGAACAACTGTGCGTCAGTATTAACAATGAAATGATGTCATTTTTCTGTAGATTGAATACCTTTTAAACTTTAGGTACATTTTGATGATAATACTTTTAGGGGAATTTCCATGATTTTTACTCGTAATGTGAGTATCTTTGGTTTTAATACTGTCACTTATGTAAAGGATCCTACAGTGTTTAGATGACAGTTACCAAATCTGGTCTAATTTTGTCTAATAAATTGTGTGGTTCAGGTGTGGGAGCAATGGCCAGGGCATTTGGGAACCAAAGGGAGGTTCATTTAAGGGGCACTTGTCAGCAATCAGTTTACTCATCATGGGGGGTAGAGCTGAAAAGATTATTAGATAAACAGCAAAATAATCTGCAAATTTTTTATATAACAGATTGATAGTTCAAGTTGGCTTCTTAAACTGTGAGGATTTGTTGCTTTTCACTGTTTTATACTTTGCAAATCATTCATCAACTAATTGATCAGAATAGTACATTCATGAATGAGCAAGTTGTTGGCTGTAACTCTTACATCAGTCGTGAACATGGCTATCTTTCCCATATTTACAAATCTGCAATTTAATAACAGATGCGTTACAAATTTGGTGTGTGGACTTGAGATGGTCATTTATCAGGCATGGAGGGTCTCATGAAAGACTATCTAGTTGCATCATGGGAACTGTAGGAGTTAGCATTTTTGGAACTTGACCTTCAACTGCAGCTTCAATATTCACCTTTCTTATTATCTCATCATTGCATCATCAAAACAACAGTTTGACTATTTCCATCACAGACCTCCTCCCACCACTACAACATCTCCAGATGTTTCCCACATTTGACCTTTACAAACACAGGTTTATGGACTTGAAGCTCCAGCAGTCACATTAACACAATAACAGAGCAGAAGTTGGTAAACTCACTTGTAGCTCGTTGTTATTGGCCATCATGTGCAGCGCGGCCAGCCAATTAGATGCGACGCCTGGTGACTTCTATTAATGTTTCTCTCACTTTACAGCCGTCAGATCATTGTAGAAATCGCATGTGAAGTCCTCCAGTGGTTAACGCGAACAGTCCAGCGTTGGATGTCCTGTGTGATTGTGGGAAAAAAGACAGTCAGCAGTCCCGGTGAAGATGCAGTGTGATGTACCGACTTGTATGAAAAACAAGTGAATCAAACGTTAACATCGTGACGTTTGGGGGCACGACAGAGGAGCAGGTGAGCCGAGGAGAGAGACCATCATCACCTCCTGACAGCAGGATGTCAACTCTTGGACTCTGATCTGCATCACGCAGTGCAGTCTGTCCTGTAGTAGTGTGAGTGCGACCGCTGCTGCTGCTCCTGCGGGCTGTCTTCTCATCCTCAGGGAGAAAAACACTGTGAGGAAACCCGAAACCCGCCAGGATCACCGCCACACTCCGCTCTGCATAATACAACAAACTGAGGCCATCTTCCCCGCAGCGGTGCACTCCTGCTCGGCTCTGCGGAAAGCTGTGAGCCGGCGAGTGATGCTGGGGAGGAGGAGGGCACAAATGTTAACTCGGTTTCACAACAATACCAGGCACTTCCGGTCACAGCCTTCAACATAAAACGTCTGTCTATCAATTTACTAAGTCGATACCTTTTACAACTAAAATAGGGAACAAAATTCCGCTGCGTTCTCTAGTTGGTTAAGTTAGAGAGAAAATGTTGGTTAGCTACTAAGCTACACAAGGCTAATTCTTATGAAAACTAGCTAGGGTTATGTTACTCAGGGAAACAGTTAAGCTAGCAAAGTAACCGCTAACGTGCTAAACAAATTACAACAAATTAACTTACACACATAGTAACAGAGACATTTGTTGTGGTAATTAGAAGTCCTATTCGTACAATATAACACTACATAAGCCACATTTTTACCGACAAAAACAAACATTAAAGTATTACAGAAGACTTTAGAGGAGTTTGGGGTTCACCACTCAAGTCTGCAGGGGCCCGCTAGAGGGCGCTGTGTTGCACCCACACAGTCCCAGCCTGGAAATGAATGGTACATTACGTAATGATCAAACACTGTGCTGACTGATGTTTAATATAATTTACTTTAATGGCAAGTAAAACCGCTAGCTCTGCTACGAGCACCACATTTATACCGGGGTGGCTGACTGGGTCGTCCATTGTTCACAGTGCTGCGGTTCTATCCCCAGGCCCGTCCACATGTTTCCATGTCTCCAAAGGCCTCTCCAACAAATTATTTAAATGGCCCCACTTTTTAGGGGCCTCTCATGACCCAGGGCCCGGGAAAACTGGTGTGCCAACAAGGCTCCACAAACAGGCCAATGAAAACACTGATATATGGACATAAAAAGCGAGACACTAGTTTTATTGAATGCCTGCTATTGATAATGCATTAAACATCAACTGTTAAAAAGTGAATAATAGTATGAGTCCTGTTTTAAGGAAGAATACTTTGTACTAAGTAAGTAGTGTAAGTAGTTTAATAGCTGTAGTCTTACTTATAATTGAGTAATATTTTAATAATGTAACTGTACTGTTCAGCACTCTTTCCACCACTGATTAAAAGTCACTATTTTTGTACCATTGTGTGTATTGGACCTGATGAGGCGTGGCTTTTATTATGAAAGCAACACATTTCATCCCGTGCTCTTATTGTGGCTTCCTGTGTCCAGCTTGACGCAGCTGTGGATGGGCTCAGATCTCTGCGGCAGCCGAGCGCCCTCCAGCCTCCACCTGAGACCTGTTGATCATGACAGCACAGTAGACCGGCCTGTTGCTAGCTAAATGTGTTAGCTTCGCTGCTTCTGAAGTGGGGTCAACTGAGATATTCACAATTTGTACCATGTAGGCCTAGCGTAGCTAATTTATACAGCTTCTTCACTGATGTTTTAGAAGACATTTGTGCCTTTGAATCCCAGAATCTAAGCTCAAAGTGTAAGAGTAAAACAGTTTGTCTTTTTTTAATGAATCTACATGTACTAAGAGATTATTGCACTGGATGTTCCCTGTGCTAGACTGAGCTGTGGGCCCTCCGTTCATGTGTAGAATTGAAGATGTGCCCATTAAAGTTTTAATAATGTGAGGTGTTGTGTTCTCGAGCAGCTCAGCAGAGTGAACATCCTCTCTCTCAGGAGCTTGCTATTAACAAATAGTCTTTCCACCAAAACGCTATCATAACATTTATACGTCATACTCACATTTGTTCTCTCCCGTAGTGTCAGATGGCGCTCATCTGCTGTCAGCAATTCAGCACAGAGAGGAAACCCAACCAGCCTGCACTGCACACTACAGTAGATGGATGAATGAAGGCCTTATTGCCACTAGAGGAATTTGCCATGCGTGAGACGGCAGCAGCAACAATATGACCTCTGTATTACTGGATTCTGTCACAGACGGAAGCAAGAAACGCCCTGAACTGACGCAGGAAAAGGAAATGCACCAATTCACTCATTCTCATGTGTTCATTACACTGTCAATGAAATGGGTAGACTGCAGAAAAGGCACAGAAAGCTAAATTTGGAGCATCTTTGACCCTTTAACACACAATCAGTTTGATTTAGTTTGATTATGGCTTATTTATACTGTTGATGTTGTTCTGGTCCTTGGTTATGTTGTCTGCAAACAAACCGTCCTTTATCAGATAATAAAGTATGGAACTGAATTCATCCCCTCTGACACCATGAGGTTGATACTACTTGATGGTGAACCATGATGTTTGCTAGTCAACTCTCACACCTGATTTAAATAACAGTTTTTACTTCCAGTAATCATCTTCCTTAAAGGTTCATGCTATGTGTGTTAGTGGCAGATGATGTCACAGAGTCAGAAATGTGCAGCAGTAATTAATAGATTGTTTTCACAGCAGACATTTTGACTTGTCAAAGCAGGAAAAGCACTGCTGGAATTTCCTGGATCAATGATGGCTTCACTCCGTTTAGGTGAGCTAGTTTCAGTGTCACGGCAGCCATATTGACATGAAATAGAAGGTAAACACAGGTTTAATTAATGACAAGTAATGAAGGTTCAGTTCCATTTAGTGTAGCAGAGATTTTGTAGCGAGCCAACATGCACAATAGCAGCACCTGGACTCTGTTTGACCTGAATGGAACAGAATCTGAATTAGCATCATTGGGAACACCTGTGTTTACTCTACTGTTTTATGTCAAAATGGCTGCTGTGGAAAAGGTCTGTTGTTCATGCTCACTCACTGGCATGGCATGATACTTAATAGAATCGAGCAACCGTTAGCGTCATTGGTCACACCTGTGCTTTTCCTGCTTTGACAAAATCAAAATGTCTGCTGTCAATTGTGAAAACTCAGTGTGAACATGTAAGTCTCTAAAGATCAAATAAATTAGCTACTGTAGTTTTAACTAGTTTATCATTGTTAGGTAGTTTAGTGAAGTGTTTCCCAATCTAAAGGTCAGCTCCAAAGCATCACCAGATACATCAGTTATTTGAAGCACACTGACTTTTAAAAGAAGAAATGAGACATTCTCTCTCTTACAAACAAAAAATGAATCCATGAGCAATAAAAGACCCTTGCTCAAATTAACTTAAGGGTTTTTGCAGCTATGGCCCTTATTTGGTCTGAAGCTTATTTTTGCTACAAACATGAAACCTGATAAGGAGCATCGGCTGCTTTTTTTGTAAAGGGTCCAAAAAATATGGATGCAGTTTGTGTGCACCCACTTGAGTAAATATGAGTACTTTCCACCACTGATCTCTGTCATTATTGGACAGCCAAAATACAGAGAAAGACAGCAATGTGTTAGACTACCAGTATGCAGAACTAAACTCTGTAAAGTTTATACTTTACTGAAGTAAATTGGACTCTAAGCAGAAGAGATAAGGATGCTGTCATTAAAGGCATACATTTAAAAAGCTTTCTAGAAAACCGCCGTCAGCAAGGAAGCTGAGTGCCTCCTTATCTTTTCTTTTTCCTGTGAAAAAATACATATGCATGCAGATAGTTGCTGTTGACGCCTGTTGTTCTGTGACTAAAAAGATCTGAATCATTTCAGTATTATTGTCAGTGTGCATGACAGTAGAACAACTACTCTATTATATCCTTGCTTCTGTCTAGTAGATTGACATATGCACCATAACACAAGCATGGACAACAGATTTCAAGCAACTTTATTTCATATTCGGAGCAGTGATTCTTCACATTTTTATACTGAAATTCATTTGGCCACTGGCACAACAACAGCACAAAAGGTTTTTTTCCCGATACAAAAGAAGATAACCAACATTCACAAAACAAAACAATTAAAAATGTAAACACTTAAATTGTATATTAATCGTATGATATGTAAACGAATTGCAAAGCTACACAAGAATATCAATGTAAAGGAGCTTGAGGCACTGTAGACTATTATTAAAACAATATAGATGCACATATAGGTTCACTCATAAAAGCATGCATTGTTATTGTTGTTGTGCTTGGTCACATATATATAAGGTAGTAAATTGTGATAAACTTGTAAAAACTCTTCGATATGATCATATATAGCAGCATACAGAATCAGTGGCTACGTTCACATGCACAGTGTGGCTGCAGTATAAATTTTTGATTGATTTAGAAAACTATAATATATAATGTCATAAATATTAATTTAGGATCCATTTAACTCCCCAGTTTCATATAAAATTGTGCATTTTTAGTAATATTAGCGGTGCATAAAAGCGTATAAGTTAATAGATCTGAATAGAAAACAGATCTGATGATTTATTGTAAATCAACATCACAGTGACATTGCACATGGAGCGTCGGGGTTGGTGTCTCTCTCATGCAGCCAACAGGTGGCGGTGTTGTTTTGTATTTCTACAGTCTCCAGACTGACCTCACCTACCTCGTGCAGACACAAAGAGACAGACACAGGTGCTTTTTCTCTCTACACACCAGACATTTAAAGTCACAGTTATTGAAAAGAGACATCCTGATCAGAATATGTAAATACGTATATTGCACAAATCACGAGGCAGAGCAAAATATTTGGAGAGTGTGTATAAAACAGTCTTATGTTATAGTGAACACATACAGTTATAAGTAATGAGCATGGGCGGAGTGTTGGTACTCGACTACCTCCCACCATCCTCCACCCTCCCATCCCCACACCCCCCCTACTGGTGTGCCTTGCCAGAGTGGTGCATTGTCTCATCTCAGACATCCTCCTTTCTCTCCCACCATGACATCATCGGTAACCTCGGAGACTCCCTGAGTACTGACCGACCCAGGAAATGAGGTTACAACTTTGGAATGTGAGAGGGGAAGACAACAACCATACCCCTCTCCCTCCAGCCCACCACCACCGCCACCAGCACCCTCACCCCCATCAGTCCAGCACCCTCCTGGCCTTCCCTCCCCATGGCAGCGGAACAAGGAGGGCCTTCTTCTCTCTCATGCCCCGTCTTCCTCCATGACTGACGACTCTATTAAATCCATGGAAACCTGGTTGTCCAGTGAAGTCACTGTAGCATTTACTGACCAGAGACCAGTGGATGTGGGTGGGTGGGTGGGCGAGACGGTGTGGGCGGAGGGGGTAGTATCACATCATCATCTACACACAGGCCTTTTCACACTACACTCCTGACACACACAATAGGTTTTTCACACTTCACTATGAGGATTTTGGGTCCACGAATATGTAAATCTAAAAACAGTACTGCAACTTACCTGTATAAATACTTTGGCCTACACAATAAATAGAGGGAAGAAGAAGTGCAATATGTCATAGCTTAATCTCTCATTTGAGAGGGTGACCAGTATTTGGTCTCAGCATCTGGTTGTGATATATATAAAAGAGAATATACAGTGGAGCGCAGCCCCACACAACACAAGACGACAGTGTTTCTACAGCAGTGCGTTTCAGAGTAAGACAGCAGAGGACTGTGCTTTCTGGTGAGGAAACATGCTCTAATGTAGGGTTACGCTGTGTGATATGCATGGAATCAATAACACGGTGCATCTGTTCTAATGAGAGAAAGGATGTTGCTCTGAAATCAATTTTGAAGTCAAGTTTGGATGGTCACATGATGATGTGACTTGTGATGGGATAAAAAATGGTATGAATTAATCTATTATCCCTAAGATCCCTCTATGGCTTCAGAAATAACTGCTTTGTGTGATATGTTTCACAGGAATGTTATTTTCTTCCAATATAAATACAAATCTGACATAAAATGTAAGTCTTGTGGTGTATTGCATTATGCATTATTAAAGAAATAGTTTGATATTTTGGGAAACAGGCTAATTTGCTTTCTGGCGGGCAGTTAGATGAGATTGATGCCACTGGTTAGCTTAGCTTAGCACAAAGAATGGAAACAGGGGTAAACTGCTAGCCTGGCTCTGTCCAGAGGCACCAAAATCCACCCACCAGCACCCTAAAGCTCACTAATTAATACCCAGAGTGTAAAAATTTCAAAAGGGTTATGGGCCTGACTCTTTTTTTGGGGCTTGGAGCAGTAACTTTGAGTCTGTCACTCAATAACCGCTCCCTTTCAAACGGTGAACTGTTATTACACGTTGATCTTAGTTAAAAAAAAAAAAGATATGATGTGTTATTGTGAATTGTAGAGGTGCTGGTAGACAGACTGTTACATTTGGACAGAGCTAGGCTAGCTGTTTCCAGTTTTCATGCTAAGCTAAGTTTACCAGCTACAGTGTCATATGACTGTACAAGACTGAGAGGTATCATTCTTCTCTTCCTGCTCCCTCTCCACCAGAAAGCTACTGTTATTTCCCAAAATGTTGAACTATTCCTTTATTGGGTTTGCTCATTGGTTGATCAACTTGTTGATTAGTTGTCTTCAGTGCTGGGTCTCCACCTCCACCACAGTCCAGTCTCCAGGCGGGGAGCTGCTCTGGCTGTCTGGGGAGTAGCTGCTGACGGAGGTGACCGTAGCAGCAGGAGGGCTGAACTGGGGCAGCAGATTGGGCCACATGCTGCTCTCCAAGGGGCTTAAGGTGCCTCCCGTCCCCACAGGGAGGAGGAGGAGAGGAGGGCAGCCTCTGTCTCCAGACAGCACCAAGGTCTGGTTAATGAGCTGCTGGACCATGTCCACCTTCTTGTTCCATTCCAGTTCCTGTGGAGGCACTGGACGCAGCTGCCTCTGGAAATCCTGTGTGACGCTCATGGCGGACGGCATCCTCTTCCCTCCCACCTGTTTGTTCCTGTTGTGCTCTCCTCTGGCCTCGTCCTCCTCGTCGCTGGTTTCCATGGCTTCATAGATGGTGCAGAGCCCCGAGGACGGGGACAGCATGACTCCAGTCGGGCTCCTCCTCAGCTGCTGCTGCTGTTGGATCTGTTTCTGCTGCATGCGGTACTGCTGCTCCAGCTCCAGCTGCCACTGCAGAACCTGCCTGCGGTGCCGGTGTTCCTGCTGCTGCTGTTGCAGCTGCAGTTGGAGGAGCTCCCTGCGCTGCTTCTCCAGCTGCTTCTGCTGCTCCAGCCTCAGCCGCTCCTCCTCCAGCCACTGCTTCTTCTGCCTCTCCTGCTCTTGACGGTGCTGCATCTCTCTCAGCTTCTCTTGGTGCTGCTCCAGCTTCCTTAACTGTTCTCCCCCAGGGCGACTTTCAGTTATGGTCTCTATCAAAGGAGGAGGGCATGGGATCCTGGTGAAATGTGCTGCAATAGTTGGATCAATGGGCCTCCTGTTGCCTGGGACCAGCGCCAAGTAGTGGCCATTGGCTATTGGAATAGCAGTGGTGTGGTTTTGGTTCCAGTTGTTTTCCTGGGAGTGTGTTCGCAGCTTGTAATCTTCATCCGCTTCATGTTTCTTCAAGTCTCCTGTGAGACAGTCAAGATCACTTGGTGCATCCATTAGAGATGCATGCATCAAACAGAACGGGTGGTACAACAACAGGGACCAGGACGAAGAGGGTTCAGGAGATTTGACAAGAGGTGTAACGAAAAAAGAAAGGGGCTTCAAAATAAAGTGACATCCACGATAAGGTAAGGTAGTTACTGCATGATGTTTTCTCTCAGAAGTTGCATTTTCTTTAATATATAACCATATTTTTCCTCTTGATTGCTTTAATAATGTAAACTACAGTACTAGGTACTACATTCATATCTGCTGCTTTATGCACTTTAAATACGTGGGTTACCATGCAAGACAGCAGTCATATACATAGTACAGTACAGACAACAGGTACTTGAAGAGACACATGAAAACATGGAAGACTAAACCAACAAATACATGACAAAAATTGACAATACTAAAGTATTGTATGGTGTAAAATGTCCAAAATATAATAAATGTGCTAGTCCCGTGTCATGCGTAATCACCAAGTCATGATTTTATAATGCTAACTTTATATTTCAAAAAAAAAAAAGCAGTGGCGATCCGAAACACAACGCAGAAACAGGACTTGTATTTTCCAATGAATATATTAACAATTTGGAAAACTATCAAAGTGGTTTGTAAAACTATGATAAAGGGATTTGAGGTGTTTTTTTTTGTCCATGTCAGGGTTTGGGTGCAGGCAGGTCAGAGGAAAAAGGCATATAAAGGAGTAAAGTGTTTGGTCTTCTTGAGCTTCAACATTCAGATGCATTCAAGTGGCTTTTACAAAGAGGGGCTGTTCCTATATACATGTTTTTGTTTGTTGTCTATGTGCTGATTGTGTGAGTGGAGCAGATGGGATGCAGGCAGATATGAGGTCTCACCCTGTTTGAGTGTACAGTATAAAAACCTTGATAGGTATTAGGTGTATTCCTTGACTAATTACTGTTGGGTACCCTGTGAAGCTTTTGACCAGTAGTAGTGCTACGTTGGCTGATTGCAAGCTAGCAAACATGGGCTTCGGTCAAATAGTCAAAAAAAAATCCTCGACACTGTTCCTTGACCTTGATGTAAAATGTCATGAGGTGAAGGAAAAATGTGAAGGAGAATTCACAAGAACATAAAGAGAACAGTGGACTAAAGGAAGGTCCAGTGTACCGTGGGCTTACAGAGATAGGAATGGAAACACTGAAGCATCTTTCCTTAGCATTTAGAGAATTTGAACAGCTCTTAACATGGTCGCCACTCCCAGGTCATTCCAGGTTAGAAACCTTCTTATGCAAAAAATCCTATTTGACCGGTGCCATGTAAACAATGTGGGATTTAAAATATTTGGCTCTGCAGATGTGAAGAGAAGCCAAATACATTCAACACATTTGTTGGACCTCAAGTATACAGACAATGCATTCAAGAAACCTCCACAGGGTACCTTTAAGTGTGGTCTGAATGTGATGTTGGTCAGCTAGTGTAAATCCGGAAATGGCATGAACATGCTGGAGAACAGGGCACTGGGACACCATTTGGATTACTTCTTTGGTTCGACCAAAATTCCATTTTAGACACAACACCATTGTACAATGTTGCATCACTTCCTGTTTACCGGTTAATCCCATGGTGAAGAGTAGGAGACGCCATGGGAAACCAGTTGTGTAAACACACAGATACACAACGACTTGAACACAGGGACAGTAAGTTGATGCATGCTGGATCCGTAGGGAAAATAAGAAACAGGAACAAAATGCCTTGCAATGATGTTTTAATGGAATTTTGAGAGATAACCTAGTGTGAACCATTCATTTATGAACATGTCTAGTGTAGAATTGTTTCAAATTCAATGTAGTACACAGTCTTTGTTAGTTAAACATGCAATATACTGTTGAAATAGTAAACCAAACGCCCACTATGAAAACGTTTCAGCGAGTGTAAAGCTCAACTGTGAGAGCGATGTAGGACAATGCAGTGTCTCATCACAAATAAAAGGCTAGTCGTTAGTCTCTTCTGGAACACAAATGAACAGCTAACTGAGGCTTGAAGCTTAGCCACTTAAAACCAATGCCTGAAACACATACTGTACGTGACTGCACGTTATATACCTTAACAACCTATGCAAAGAGCGTAGAACCTCTTGAAGCACACATTAAAAACTTCACCAAATGCAATCTAATAACTCCCATACCTACCTCAACAAATCTGTAAGGGCAAACCGCCGTGTTAATATCTAGCCTTTATTTTGATAGCTAAAAGTCTTGAAACAAGAACACAAACTTTGAAAAGGAGCATTTGACTATCGCTATGGTGCTGTTGAACATGAAGCGTGTGTACACAGGGTAGGGAGGACCAGGTTTTAACAGAAAAAACAAACAAAAAAACAACAAATAAGCAAATACAAAACAAAAAAAAATATCATTGACATTTGTTCGGTAAAAACAGTAGGATAAATACACAATGAGTCCATGTCATTTCATCTGTTTTTTTTTTCTTTCTTTTTTCGGTTTCAAAGCTCAGTCACATTGGACCAATCAGTCAATACCCCATCAGGGGCTACAGAATATGCAGTGTTACTTAAAAAGAACATTCTACTAGAAAATGGTAGTAGCTATTGTACATAAAGGAGTTTAAGCCATACACTCATAACCATGACCATAACAGTATGAAAGAGGGAGGCTTCATTTAAAAATTGCTACAGTCATTTTTTTTTTCCATCTCCTCTGTTCACTTTTTTAAAATTCTTTTCCTACAATCTTGCTCTCCTTTTTTGTTCTTCTAAGCCATCTAACCCAACTGGAGAGAAAACGAACAACAGGTAAAGGGGGAGGGTTGCGGGGAAAAGGTGCATTCCAGGGGTAATAGGAGGGACTTATACATTACCTGCCAGAAAACTATCAGTCTTATCACATATGGTAGAGTAGTAGGGTGGCTGGCTTTCACCGGTGTCTTCAGATTCCTGGGCCCCGAGGTGGCGACTGGACTCCAACGGATCGACCTCCTCCAGGTGATCTGCTGCGATCTTTCCCCCCAGCATGTAGTGGTGCTCCCCTAGACTGGGCTGGTTCTCTCCCGGATGGCCCAAAGGCATCAGGTCCACGTGTCTGCCCAGCAGGTCCTCTGCATGGGCAGCAGCAGCAGCTGATGGCAGGGTCAGCTCCTTGATGAGGGAGGGGTCCTTTGCCTCCTCTGGCAGCTGTTCCTCATTCTCCAGAGAGAAAATCCCTGGGCTCTTTCCACAGCTCTCGGCCATGGAGTGGGCGTTGGAGTTGGATGTGGTGCAGTCAAAGCCGTAAGATGCCACAGAGTTGGCTGACTGAGGGGTGGTCCCACCTCCGTCCTCTTCGCCCTCTCCAGCTGCCGTGTCCGCCGCCTCTTCATCCTCCTCAAGAGCAGGCAGACTACAGGTGGGAGTAGGGCTTTCAAATCCAGCGCTCTCATCCATCATCACCGGTGCATCGGGGTCGTTTATTTGCATCTCACCCTCTGTGTCGCTGGCCTCGTCTCCTGAGGTGGAGGGGGAAGACGGGGCAGACGCTGGAGCAGTTGGGGGTCCCGTTCCTAAGACCTCATCGGCAGGAAGTGTCTCAGCCTCCTCCTCTTCTCCATCGCCTTTCTCCAAGTGAATACCCAGGTCCTGCTCCATGTCAGGCTGGACTGAAGCAGGTACTGGTGTCTGCTGTTTGTCAGAACGGGACTCCACCCCAGAGCTGCTGTCATAGTCGCGGAGGTCCTCTGGTGTGCTTGTCTCACTACCACTGTGGGCGGCCAGAGCGCTTGGCTGGGACATGCCTCCAGCTGGGGCACCAAGTAAGTCATGAGCCTCCTCAGGGGCCGAGCTCTTCATCTCCTCATGCTGGCCGAACTCATCATCTGACTGAGGAGCAAAGGAAGGGGCGCTGCTCTCCAAACGTGCCTGGGCAGGAGACAGGGTGGGTGTTTCAGACTCAACTGCACCATGGTCAGAAATGGGGCTAGGGGAGGAGACAGAGAGCAGAGAGGCTGGTTGAGCCCAGGGATCAGAGAAGGGGTTGGTCTGGCCCCAGGAGGAGGTGGGGGGGGCGCAAGGCGGAGGACCAGAGCGATTGAGGTTGTCCAAACGCTCCTCCTCATTGAAGTCGTCTTCATCTGCATTCTCACAGCTCTCTGTCACTCCTTCACTGTGCATCTCCACATCTTCATCCTCATCCTCGTCATGTTCCTGCTGCTGGAACGCTTTGTGATGCTCCTCTACCCTCTCTGAACTCAAGTCCATATCATCAACCCTCTCGTCCTCTTCATCGTCTTCCTCTTCGTTGGCCAGGGTTTCCACGTTGGGAGATCCCATTAGATTACCATCGCCCTCAGATCCACGGAGGCTTGAATCGACCAGGGCGTCTGAGCTCTGGGTGCCTTCCAATATGGCAGTATGCTGGGTGCTGCTGAGGTCAGACACTCCCTGCTGCCGACTGCTGGTGCAGCTGCTCACATCCTCGGAGTCCATCCCAGACAGCAGGTCGTCACCGTGCCAACCTGCAGAGCCACCGAAAGCTGAGGACCGGACCTGGAACTCTTCAGAGGGCTGAGACGTGCTCATGTCAGTGATCAAAGATGAAGGCTGATGGCCTAGTCTCCTCTGTTCCTCATCTTCATCCTCATCCTCATCATCGTCCTCATTTATCTCCTCATCAGCCTTTTCCACTGCCTCCTCCTTTTCATGAGGGGAGATCAGGTGCCTGGAGGTGAAGTCATCCATGGGTGAGGTACCCAACAAATGGGGTTGTGCCATCACATTGAAGGCATCTGCAGATGGAGCTGTGGAGGTAGGCATAAACAGGTTCTCCTTCTCTTCTTCTTCCTCCTCCTCCTCTTCATCTTCTTCATCCTCCATAGTCTTTCGTGCCTCAAACTGTTCTTTATTCTCCTTTTCCTCTTCTGTCTGGAAGTTCATCATATCAGACTGAAAATGCATGTCCAGCAGAGAGGAGGCGTTCTGTGGCTCTCTGAC
The DNA here is from genome assembly GCF_040436345.1 of Pagrus major. Classification (NCBI taxonomy): domain Eukaryota; kingdom Metazoa; phylum Chordata; class Actinopteri; order Spariformes; family Sparidae; genus Pagrus; species Pagrus major. The sequence continues at coordinate 6,827,350 of NC_133237.1, forward strand.
AGGAGAAACAGTGCCTGGTGGGGAAGAAGGAGGAGACATGACGGTAGTTCCCAGAGAAGGAACTGAGTCATTTGCAGACTCCTCGAATCTGAAAAGGTCCAGTTGGGCCGATGGCTGAACATTGTAGGCTGCTTCATCGATGGGTTCGGCTTTGAGCTCTGGCTCCGCTGATAGCAGAGACAGTGGTTCAGGAGACGCTTCTCGTACAGGTTCTGGTGTTAGTTCCCGTATTGGCTCTGGTGTTGGTTCTCTTATAGGTTCTGGTGTTGGCTCTCGTATAGGTTCTGGTGTAGGTTCTCGCACAGGTTCTGGTGTAGGTTCTCGCACAGGTTCTGGTGTAGGTTCTCGCACAGGTTCTGGTGTTGGCTCCCGTATCGGCTCTGGAGTTGGTTCTTGTATAGGTTCTGGTGTTAGTTCTCTTACAGGCTCTGGTGTTGCTTCCAACACTGGTGCAGAGACTGGTTCTGGCCCAGCAGATGGTTCAACAACTACAACAGGTGGTTCTTGTTCCTCTGCCCCGACTATGGCAGCTGCTGCAGTTGCGATCGCTGCAGCAGCAGCTACAGCAGCAGATATTTCCTTTTCAGGCTCTGCAGCAGTTGTAGGTTTGGGGCCACGTTTCACAGGCGTCGGGGTGCTGGAGCCCACAGGTTTCTTGGGGCTGGCAGGCTTGGCTGCAGCCGATTTGGACACAGGGGTCTTAGAAGGTGTCTTACTGTCTTGTGTTTTGGAGCGGTTGGGTGTCTTTGTATCTGCAGCCTTACCAGCAGGAGGCTTTTTGGCAGTGACGTCTGATTTTGAGGCTGATTTGGGGGTCTCAGGTTTTGCTGACTTGGTTGTAGCAGATGAACGAGTAAGGGGGGACTCTGCAGGCTTTCTGGATGCTGGGGTGGCTGGTTTAGTAGCATCTGGTGGACAAACACAGCACAAGGAATCGTTGAATAATGATTTAATTAAACTAAACTGCAGAATATTATAATACACAGAAAATCCCTAAAACTCAAAATTGAGGCTTGCAGTGGTTGTATGACACTGAATGTAAAACTAGAAAAATCAATAGATGGTTGCAGGTCAACCAAACTTAATTTGATTAATACCTGCTTGTTCATCCTTGCTCATTACAATACTGGTGTGTGTGTGTGTGTGTATGTGTGTGTGTGTGTGTGTGTGTGTGTTTTTTTTTTTTTTTTTGTACCTTTTTTCACAGGGGTTGCGTTTCTGGATGTTTGTGATGCTGGAGGTTTGCCACCAGAGGGGGTAGTGGAGGTTGGTTTGGAGGCAGCAGGCTTGGCAGTGGTGGAGGTTTTAGGGGTGGCAGGTTTGGCTGCAGCTGGGGAGCTCTTGGTTGTGCTGGCAGTGGGTGGCCGGGTCGAGCCTGTGGCAGGACGAGATGATGCTGTCGTGCCAGTTGAGGGCCTGAAAAAGCAACGCAAAGACGAAGGTTGAAGAATGCTGAGTACTAGAGAAATAATGTCAGCTAAGTATGCATTTCTTCTTTTCAAATCATGAACATCTCTCGTCTACTCTAGGCTGACTTGTTGGATCATTTAACATCCACATGTAACAGCCATACTCCAGTGAGCTCAGTAAGATGATGATTTTCCTATTTAAAAACCACAAGGGATGAAGATTAATTGAAGGTGACTCAAGTGTTTGCGTTGTCAAGCCATTCATAGCTAAAAGCAGTCATCAGCCACACCCCCAGCTCTATGCTTTAAGTGCTTCAGAATGGTTGTGACAAGGAGCAAGACCCAATCATTAGTCATGTCTACTGCCAGAGGATACCCTAAGAAACAACACGAACAAGATTGCTTGTACAGATTGCAACACTAAAAACAATACAATGGTATCTAGGCATAAGGACAGGATAGACTGTTCTTAATGTGTAGACAAGCAGCCAAGGCCTTGACCTAATTACACTTTCAGATGTGGCATCAGCACAAATCCAATAAGTACTTGTAAACAGGAGATAACACATTACACCTGTTTTGAAGTCTAAGTCCTCACATTGGTGGCCTGTCAGTTTTTGTCTTGCTTTAAAACTCTTCTTGTTTTAAAGCACTTAATAGTGTTGCAACTGCCTTATTTGTCTGACATGTTTGCAATGTACGAACCAGGATGGCCCCTCAGGTCCAGTGGGACGAATCTTGCAGTCGTTCCAAAGTGCAGGACAAAAACTTTTAGTGAGGCAGCTTTTAGTTTAATGCTCCAAGCTGTTGGAACAGTCTGCGTGAGGATCTGAGAGCAGCTCAGTGTTGATATCTTCATGTTAACTTAAAACTGGCTTTTGATTAGAACTTGTCACAGCCATTATTTATTTTTTTTAATAATATTTTCTATTGTATCATTTAAAATGATATTCCCTCTTTGTCTTTATTTGTACTTCAATCTTCTGTAAACTCTACTGAATGGCACTAACCTGTATGAACGAAGATATACAAATAAAGTCTGATTGTCTGTAATGGATGTTTAGGAAATAGCATCACTTGAAGAATTTGCCATTACCAAATAATAATTCACCTCTGTCTGTTTATATTAGCATCTGGAACATTAGGAACAACAGGCCCAGGCCCAGCTCACTCTTCCACAACCCCATGACAAACTCCCCTGAGGGGCTAAGAAGTGGGGCAGTTTGGGACGTGAGTCACGACAGACCCCAGAGAGACATCGTAACCCCAGTTGACCACATCCCTCATCCCTTGTCTATACCCACTCCTCACAGGGGAATGACACTTGGGGCTGTATGCATCAGCCTGCCTGCTCTGGCGGCCTGCCTGGCCCAGTATCTGGCTTCTATGTCACTTCTGAGCGAAGTAACCTACATCTAGCAGTCCTGACAAGGCTGTGGTGTGCAATCTCCAGGGTCCACGCTACACTAACTGCCTGTTTCTAAATAAAGAATTGAGCTAGTACTGGCAGAAAGAGAACAGGGAGGAAGCAAGAGTGAAGATGGCTGGGACCACGTTAATCTTTAATACTGAAAGGAGAACAAAAATAACTTCTTTCAAATCCCTCAGCTGAAACCATGGGCTATGTTAAAAGCACACTCATTGTGTGTGTGCTATCCACAACCTGGCAAATGTAATGGAATACGGTTTGGTAACATGAAATGAGATTAAAGGCAGGCGGCAACACAACAGAGGTGTGGTCATGTTAGAAGTTCAAACAGATCCACTTCATTTAGAACTGGCTTTGGGCTAGTGAAAGGTGTGTTACTGATACTGATGTTGCTGGATCATGTCAGTGCAGTTTGACTGATATAAAACCCTTCTGGCTAGGCAATACACTAGTAGACTCATCGGTGATGCATTGATTTACTGCCAACACAGAATTTACTGGAATATCAGAAAGGCTTAACAATGCTGATGAGGAAATTTGCTAGTGTTAGTGTCCTTGTGGCAAGAAATAAGCCGTCTTATAATTTTGTAAAAGAGATGGTATAAAAGACAAAGATAGAGCAATGAGAATGATCATCAGCTGGCACAGTGGGGACTGTCTACATGTATCAGATACTTAAATGTAATACTTTTTCAGACCTTCTCAAGATAATTTTTAACCAACGTTAAGATTGATCTTTGGACAAACTGCTGCAGAAAAAACCTTTTTCACAAAAAAATTTAATCTAGAATTTGCTTTTACTGCCAAGCTCTAAGCCTAAAAATGAGAAACTGTGAGTTAGATGTTAAGATTTTAAGCCTGAGATTGTCGAGAGTAGCCAATGAACAGGACGTTAAAAGATGAAACGAGAATAAGCACTTGAAAAAGTCTGTTGGGCCTGAATTAGAGAGTAAAAGATAAGAAAAGAATTACAGGGAAAGGAGAATGGGGGACTTAAAAGATACAGAACGTGGCTTTAGAGATCAAGTATGCTGAGGGGATATTCAGAGAGGGCATTCACAATAATCTGTCTGATAAAGGGAATATGGATAATCCAAATGGCAGGACTACTTTGTAGAGCTCTGGAAATTAACCAGGCCACTAAAAAAGTAAGATAGAAGAAAGAGATAGATAAAGGCAAGCAAGAGGGAGATGGGAAAGGGGGGTGGGCAGATAATTTTCATCCGATTACAAATTATCTTCTATCAATGTCTTCTTACTTATCAAAGAAGGCAAATAAAACCTATTACAGTATTAAAGACACCGGGCCACAGTAAAATAAGGTCCAGTGTTGGACACACTTGGACACGATGACAATGCCTGAAAACAGTTGGTGAATTATTGAATTATTTCAAGCTTCCAATTGTTCTGTAAATAAGCTTACTGTCAGCTGAATGAAAGGGAAGAGTGAAGAGTAATGGCACGCTTTAAATAATGTTACTTTGACTCTACATTTAACACAATGGGAAGCTTGTATGCAAAAAGCTGTGTTCATTGTTTATTTGTGACCACAGGCCAGGCTGAGAGAAACAACACTATAAATTGGGGTTAAAGCAAATGTATAACAGAAAGCCAAGAAATGAACTGGAGCTGAAAAATCAGATGACTCTGACGCTTGTTTGCGACAGGCGCACTGATGCGCACGGCTAAATACTAAAATTTGCCTGAGGATCATTAATAACATTTTAGCTTTACTGCAAACTTCCTCGATCAGTGGAGCTGAGACAGGAGTGTGTGTAAATACATGGTTGCCTGCTGGTGCTGCTTTGTTATGATACGACAAGAGTCAGGCTGTGATTTAAATAATGAGATGCACCATGATAAAAGGGCCATATGAGTAAGCAAGAGCTGAACAAACATGCAGGCAGTCTTCCCTGCAGCAAAGGCGACAAACTGTGGTGGGAGGACCTCCCTCCTCTGAAGACAAGCAGCGCATTAAAGATGATGCTGAGTTAATTAAGCACCACAAATATGGAGGCAGGATCTTCATCCTGGTTAAAGTGGTCTCAGCTCAACTCAGAAAGGATACAGCCACGACACTAAAGGCATTTTGGGAAATTTTGCAGTTGAATAAACCTGATCAGAGCTCTCCTCTCTAAATGTGGTCACTTTCTCCTGTATCTTTATAGGACACTAGGAGCCACATGAAACTCACTGGTAGCCACAGTGCAGGAAGCGCAGATCCCTTGTCTGATTTCAGACAGAACTGCCAACTTGTTAACTCGGTAAGTGGGCAGATTAAAACTGGACCCAGGCCAGCAGGCCACTGCAAAAATAAATCAAATTCCACTTACCTGATGAACAGCTTGTGTACTGTACTGTACAGCTAATTAGGAATTCAGTGTATTATATACTATGTGAGATGCTGTGGCTTCAAATTTTACATCTGTCTACCAATCATTTCTTTCACTCCATTACCAATGGAAAACTCATAAAACTATAATTACAGTAAAAATATCAGTATCCAGTTTTAATAAAAAATGTTTTACAGTACTCAAAACTTTAAAGCGTTCAGTGTTTCTGTTTGGTAGAATGAAACAGAGCGGTGATTTTATAAAGTAGTATAAGACACAACAATGGGGTCAGCTCAGGTTTAGCCAATATCTAAAATATTTAATTACATCTAAATTAATTACATAGGTTGATATGTACATAAAGTAACTTTTCTAACATACATATAATAACATATACACATATATTAAGAAACTCAATATCAGGAGAATATTTGTTTGATGTGAAAATAGAAGAGCTAATATGTAAGTCTGGTATAGAGAGCTTTCCACAAAGCAACATCTATTACATGTGAACACACCCACAAACACACCCTTGCACACTCAAACCTTTGTCTCATACTCAAACACACACGCCTCCTTCTGTCCCTCTTTCCTTCCCTCACTCCGACTCATTCCCACTAAATCCATTTAGTAATTGGCTCTGCGGCCGAACCTCTATAAAAATCGTGGCAGCGGAAGACCGCATCACACAGTATTCGGCCACACCCCTGGCAGGACGGGAGATTTACAGCCTGCGCAACATGTCGTCTGATTCTCGCTGGACTGGATAACAGCGTCTGGGGCAGGGAGCCTGGCTGCTGCTCAACACACACACCAGTGCTGGACCATTACATCAGCACTAATTTGTTAGATCATGAGGAGGGTTGCATTCAATCCGCTGTAATAAAAATTTATCATCCCTGAGGGACCGTCAATGAGGAAAACAGCATGACTAATGTGGGAACATGGGTGGCAAAATGGAGGGCAGGAAAAAATGGAAAAGCACCTGATCGCCCAGCAGCTCATCTCATTTCCTCCTCTAAGTCTGTACAGAAAGGACTGAATACCCTTGCTTTGTCCTCCAATCTACTGAAGGGCAATATCTCCCTGTTTCACACAGAGATACCCTCTGGTTCTCTGCTTCTTTCTTTCCACCTCTGCCTCCCTCTCTCTCTCTTTCACACACACAAAAACACACATTCATGCACACACCTCGCGCTCTCTGCATGCACAGCCCTCACGCTCTGCCTGTATCTCTGGCAGCAGTGATGGGAGCTCAGCAGGGACACATGACTTATTCAGCCATGTAGCCTCCATACTCCACTGCCACCATTTTTGTTTTACTTCACTCTGCTGCATCCACCGACAGCAGGGCAGGCGGGAGGAGGCGGCTCAGCGGCACGTGCGCACGAACCACGTGTTCGGTGAGCCAACGCGTATATGCCTCCCTTCCCCCTTTACCTCCACATCATACTGAGTAATATACCAGCCAATGAACACATGCTCTGCATTCTAATTGCATGCTGCTCCTACTATGTGAGCGTCCATGAAAAGCACATACACACTGATGCATCTATAGAGCAAATGCACAGCCTGCTATACTGTCCTGTTGGGCAGTTTCCGTGCTGCATACCAGTCCCTAATTATCAATGCTTAACTGGACACAAATCGTCTTTGCACCGGCTCAAAAGAGCCCCAAAATCGGTAAATATTCATGCACACAAGCTGATGCAAACTGTTAGCTTAAATCCCAGAAGCACACATGGACTTGATGATCAAACAACCCATGATTATTTCTACTTTTTCCGTTTGCACACTAATCAGGCTAAAATGTTTCCCGTCACAAGCTATGTGCTGTGGGCAATCAGCTTCAAACAGCAGGTGCTCCCACACACACACATACACTTACTTTCTACACACCAACATCTTCACTGTAGTCGTTATACACAGTTCACTACACAGTCATAACCTATGGTGCATCAACAGTATATTATCTTTGACTCAGCTTCAACACCCTCACTGACCTGTTGCTGTTTCTGTGGACAGGTGAAGTGGCCTGTGGAAGGGAGCTCATTTCTTAGGTGGTGATATGCTGCAAGTCATCTATATGGAAAAGCTTTCTCTTTCCTTCTTGTTCAGTGTGTTGAATTTAGGAGGATTTCGAGATATAATATGTCCACATGTCCATATTTAAATCAATAGAAACGGCTGGACCTTGAGTTGTGTACAGTAATATTTTCCTACACAGTTCAAACCCAGAAAAATACGTAATTTTACTCAAGGTAACCGTGAATTTTATCTGGCTGCCTGTTGCTCTAACTTCCGGGGAAACATCAATGCTACATCAGAGGTGGGTGAGACGAGGGCAGTTCAGTTGGTTGCAATCTGCAACCACACTATTAGATGCACTTAATCCTTAACAATGGCCCTTTAAAAAAAAAGAAAAAAAGTTTTTAATATGCACAGGCTCTCAAACAGTCAAAGTCTGCTTTAAAAAAACACAACAAGAATAAGCTATAATTCAGAGTTATGGACAGCAACAACTAAAAAAACCTAATTTAATTTAGCTAAAACCTCAAGCTTGTGAGTGGCCTTAAATTAGATTGATGTCACTTAGTGAACCTGCATTTGCTCTGCGCTTTATTTGTCTGATAACTGGAACCTGTGGCTGATGGAATTAAATCAATTGAGCCTTGGAGTGAATTGAAAGAACCACTGCGGTTGTGTGTGCATGTGTGTGCGACAGCAACTGGGGAAGCAGGGTGTGTCTGATGTGGCAGTAAATGTATCCTTCGGGCTCTCTGCCACTCTACTGATAGCAGGCCTGAATTAAGGATTGAGGGAGGTAGCAAAAGGGCAAAATCTAATTAAAGCTGAAATTTATGGCCCTGTCAAAGTACATCACAAATACAAATGCTGACGTGCACGCACACACTTACGAAGTATGCCTACAAGGGTGCATGGAGCTGTCAGAGGAGCCTATTGTCAGTACCGGTTATACCTTTCTTTGTGGGGATTCATACGTAGGTCTACTGCAGCTATATCCTTCTTTGGGCTACACATCCACTGTTTAACATTTTACGGACCCACACCAACAACACACAATGCAGCATCTAAAGTGCAATCCAATCCTAACCTGATTACAGTATAAGCCTCAGCTTGTTTTCAGCTCAGTCTCTTGACAAATTTGCCCTTGTTACCTTTCAGGCTCATTATAGTCTTTTAGTCTAGTCACAGCTAGTGATGGATGATCAGTGAGTAAAAACAGGGGGTGCGTTGGAGCACAAGCTGGGGATTGACTTCACTGATGAAGGGGCGATCGATAGGACTCGCCCGTCTTGTGCCCAACTTGGACTCATACAGTTCAAGGTCTCACTTCTTCTCTATGCCAGGCAGTCTGAAATATATCTAGAAGTAGAAAGGTAGAAAGGGGGTGTGATAGATTTCTTAAGTCACACGGTTCATTCAAAACTACAAAGGAAATGCATTTCCTGTAACTTCTATAATGTCCTCAGAGGATGCTGGGTGAAGATGAAAGATGGACTGCATAGATAATTAAGTTCCACAGAGTGATACACTGAGCAGACAGGATTTCTTACATACATTTGAGACAAACATATCAGTAAACGGGAAAATGCAATAAATACAGAACCTAAATGTATGTCTGATGTGTTCTGAAGCAAATTCTCCTACTTTTAGCAGAGTTTACTGTTTATTGTAGTACATGTGATTTTTTATATTGTAAATTGCATTTATTTATACATGACAGTGTTAATGTGGAGGCAACACCTGTATATTTAACAATGATATCGATGAGTTCTGCATTATATTGAGAAAAGCTAACACTAGTAATTGTTGAGGAGTGCTACAGACACCGTTTAAGTGTTGAGCTAAACTCTGATAGTGTTTTCTAATTTTGCTGTGTGGTATTTTATATTCAGAGAAGAGGTGGGGACTCCTGTTCCACAGAGAATTAGGTGAAGTTATGAATGAATTCACCATGACAGTTAATAAATGTCGTACAATGAGCACTCTGTACTGCAGTGATTAACAATGTACCCTTGTGTAATGCTTTTTAATGAGATGTTTGCACAGCAACCACTGTATAAAGCCATAATCTGAGTGTAATCTCCACAATCCAACTGCTGCCTATGGCATTTGGAGTGTGAAGCGGGGGGGGGGGGGGGGGGGCCTGAGAGATCATCACATGACACACCTCACTGTCAGGTGGAGGAAAGTGGCTGGCAGCTCAGTGTGTATGTCATGTCAATCTATTGGCAATTACTACACAGAGAAGAATAGGGGGAACATGTCAATTAGAATCATACTTGTGATGGCTTTTTTCTTTTGGCTTTTGTGTTGTTGTCTAAGTACGTTCCTCACTGAATTTCATTTACTTGTATAAATCTGGGGGGCATCCTCAACAGCAGAGCCTTTCCTACTAAATACAAGTGTAGAACCATTGGGTGTTTCCTATGCTCTAAAGAGGTTAATCCTCTTGGTTAATCCCTGGTTAATCATTTAATAACAAATCTGAAATGAACAAACTGTATGGAAACCTTTGGAAACCATTTCATTGAACTAGTTTGTACAGTAGGTCTGTCTTAAAAAGAGAAACTTGACATTCTGAGAAAAATGCGTATTCACTTTCTTGCCGAGAGTAGATGTGAAGAATAATACCATTCAGGTAAAAAAATGAAAAAAGTGGTATCAACTTTCTCATCTTACTTTCATCAAGACAAGAATAAAACTATCCCTTTAAGCATGGTCCATGGTTGTTGTATTTGATATAACTAGTTTGATGAAAACTGTCCAATCTGTTTGACGCAAGTGTTTCTGACTGAACAATGTGTCTACACACAGACATACCGACACGATGACATAACACATCATACCATAGACCACGGCGGCATAACAGTAAGGAAGAAAGATGCTATTGCTGTAACAAAGAAAGAAAGAAGAAGAGGAAGCAGCAGGATAAGGTCTTGTTTAAAGAACAGTCAGACCAAAGGCTTTATCTGATCATGATCATCACTGTCTCACACAAAGGCCTCCTTTAGCCTCCTGTCCTGGTCTGTGGCCAAGTCCCCTCAGGAACCAACACCACGCACACATTGTGACTCAGGTGAGGAACACATGCTGACCTGATAACACACAAACACATACTGGCAATACACGCTGGTATATAGAACCACACACAACATAAACTTAAAGAGCATTCTCTTGTTCTCAGTTAATTCTCTTGACTGTCCCTCCTCCCCTCTCTAAACCTCCCTCCTTCCCAAAACTTGCTTTATTAATAATGCTGCTGTATAATGCTCTCTGCTGAAACCCTGCAAGGCATTCCTCCAAGGCTTGTTCTGACATTGGCTGATTGTTGGCCTACTTATACCCAGCCTTTCCAAGCCTCTATGTGGGGGATCATTGTCCCTCATTCCTCCAGGGTGTTTTTTTCTTAAACAGTGTCTTCTTTGAACCTGTAGCCAAGTGAGGCCTTTTGAACCAACGGCTTCATACTTGGCACTGAGGAGCTTTATAAAGCAGAACTCATTCCCCACAGTTCTTATCTATATGGCAATTTATTCGAAATTTGCTGCTGTTCTGGAGCAAATTTGCTGATTTGCTCCATTGGAAAGGCTTCGAATAAAAGGATATTTTTGCCTGAAGGATGTCTGAGAAGAGGACCGATTCTAGACAGCTGTCTGTGCTTCACACAGTTGCACAGAAATTGCTTTCAGGCACTTGTGTGCACTCTGCCGAAGTGAGGCTTCAGTTCTGCATGTCACACCTACCTGGTTGTCTTGGAAGCAGGGGGCTTGGGTGAGGCAGTGGAGCTCGGCTTGGTGGGAGTTGCAGAGGCAGGTTTGGAAGCTGGAGGACAGAACAGAGAAAAAAATTAAGAAATATGCAAAGAATAATAAGAACAGTATCATATAGATTTGTATAATAGTATATAGTGACATATATCACAGATATAGGTCAGGCAGATATATCTCTCATATGTATGTGATAAGGATCTAGGGCAAATGCATTTCTAGATCAGCAGCAGCTACTCTGGCATGTCTAATATGTGTGCTGAATCCATCCTGTGTGCATCTATCCGCATGTCATCACATTACAATGAACACTCCTCATTAGAGTCGGAGCTGTGAAAACATTTCATGCTGCACTTACTTTTCCCAAACTGCCTACATTCTCAACTACACTTGTGTTTTCACTGATCTCTACTTTTTGTTTGACATTTTCACCAACCTGGGGGCTTTTTAGCAGCAGCCGTGGTGGTGCTGGTTTTGACACCATTAGCAGTTGTGGATGGTGTCTTCTTGGCCGCTGTTGTTCCGGTCATTGATTTTGCGCCATTGGTGGCAGGGGCAGCCCCTGTGGCTTTCTTCTCACCCACTTTGCTGGCCGGGCCTGTTGGTTTTTTGGCGGGAGCTGTGGTTGGGGTGCTCTTTTTCACTGCAGCAGACGGGGCCTTCTTAGCCACTCCGTTGGTCTGGGGCTTTGACATGCCATTTGCAAGGCGGCTCTGGGATGCGTTGTTGGGCCGTGGGCCAGTTGTGGTCTTGGTCAGGTTGGTGGTGCCAGGTTTTGTCTTGGCCGTGGCCTTGTTGGTCGTCTTGGCTTTGGAGTCTCCTGACGTCTTGTTGCTGGTCTTGGCATCTGTGGTTTCCTTGGCCTGCTCCGGCTGGGGTTCCACCTGGCCTGTCTCTCCTGCAGGCTGTGGCATCGCCTCCTCTGCTGGACTGGCTGCCTGATTGGGCTCCTGTCCCGCTGCTGGTGCTGCCTCATTTACTGGATTTGATTCCAGTGTTTCCATTGGCTCCATTGCTGCCGTGACAACCCCATCCGGCTTCATCTCCCCTTGAGTGGTAGTGGTCCGTCTCTGCGGTGCAGGGCTGATGGACTTGAATCTCACAGGACGGGCACAGGTCTACAGGCTTTCCGGAGACAGTGAGGTCTGGTCTGGAGAGAGAAAAGAGAATATACAGTACAACACAGTCAGTCGACAGCAAGACCAGACAGGAAAAGCTGTGTGTTGTCTCTCTGATCAGCAGACAGATCCCCAGGAATGTTGTTAGCCTTCAGATGAAGTGATGGCTTGGACCTAACCTACAAGTTCAGCATCTCACACACACAAATACAAACACACAAATACTTTATGCAAATACTTGTATCCAGTTAAATTAATTGTAGGACTGGGAAATGTATTAATATTATAACATTACCATGACATGAGACTATACATCGTCCTAAATTTTGGATATTTGTATATTGTGATTTGGTGTACATGTTGTCTGTCCTGGTTTTAAAGGCTACATTACAGTAAAGTGATTTAATTGTCTAAACTTACCAGACTGTTGTACTTGTGCTAATACTTGCCTTTACGGCTTAGTCGTTATATCCAAATTAATGATGATTATTTATCAAAAATCTCACTGTGTTAACATTTTGTGAGTACCAATAGTCATCCCTATAATACCAATATTGAGGAATTTAATCAAAAATATTGTGATATTCAATTTTGTTGCTCAGTCATAACATCTACAGTATGAGGTGCTTTTGATGAAATTTCAAAATATCAAGATATATATTGTGTATCACAATACAGGATTAAAATATCACAATATTATTTACAGACCATATTACCCAGTGTGTGTAAGTGTAGGATAGAAATGGAACATAATATTATATAGGAAATTGAAGTGCTGCATAAACCTAGAAGCAGCCTATCTAGGACAATGTAACACATAAGCACAAACAGAGGCACTCATGCAAAAATACATCACAGCTTCATAAGTTGTGCTGGGAGGGAAACCTCAGGACAGACAATTAGATCAACACATTTTATGATCAACTGAATGTGTGTACTGTCTAAGGCAGCACAGAAGGAGGGGACATGTCTACTGCAAAAACAACACATTCTACAAATAGCCTTCTTTAATTTCAATGCCAACTGCAGTGCAGTGGCAAATGGTCCCCTCTGTGAAACTAAAAAGCTCAGTGACACACTTGGCCAGGGTAGCTGCTACGGGTTGGCTTCTCTCTTTTTTTTTTAACTCGGCACAAAACAGCATCAGACGCACTAGTGTGGAAGACTAGTTTTCTGGGATAGGACACTTAAGGGGGAGTGCAAAAAGCTTTGGCACGCAAATTTCACACACATACATCAAACATGTATGTACAGAATGTGCCACCTGTACTCATGTTAAGACACGCAACTTTTTAATCTTCACACAGATGAGAAAAGCTTAGAATGCCTGCTTCACGCTACTAGGCTGACATGGTTATAAAAAGAAAAGTAGGAAGAGGTGGGAAAAAGGCAAGGATGTATTCGCTAAGTGGGTCAAAGCGTGTACAATAAACTCAAAGACAGTCAGACAGCTTGACTCATGGGTCACAAACAGAGCAGTAAGAGACATGAGCAACTGAGGACAAGAAGTGGGACGTGAAGCATACGAAGCCTGATAAAGGGCAACCATCTGTAATACAGGCTGTCAGACATTGTCAACATCAATATGAGACAACTTTCTTATTTCGTTTCCTTAGCTCATCTCAAATGGAAGGATGAGAGGAAAAGGTTTTTTACAAGCAAGGGGGGAAGTGGGGGGAGTAACAGGAAACTGGCTTGTCAAAGTTTACAAACAGAGCGAGGAGGAGGTACAGGAGGCCGAGTGGTGAGACAAACTCTGAGGAGACACAGGGGCCAGCCCAGAGGAAGAGGCTTGGCCTGTGGAGCATGGGAACAGAAAGAGAAGGTGGGACAGAGAGACGGGGAAAAAAACAAGGCATAAAATGAGCTCACTATTGGCTGATGTCCGCTGATCTAACTCTCAAATCCAGACATTACTAGTCATCCTAGTTTCCACTGACCTAAACTTGTATGCACACACTCACTGTCCTATTTCTAGAGGACAGACATCATCTTTATGCCGCTAGCTTGCTGGAAACAATTCCCGCACACTCTTCCTCGGCTTTCTTTCCCTCTTCCGTCATCCTTTACTCATCCGCTAAACTAAATCTCACATGTCAAAAAGGCCCTCTTTCTTTCTCCACTGATCCTCCCTTTCTCCTTACCATTTTCCCCTCCTCGATTTCTTTCCTTCCCCCACCACTACCGCTCTCCGTCCATCCCTCTGTTCTCTGTTTTCCTTTGCACAGATGGCCGGAGCAGCTGAGCAGGGCCAGAGGGGGAGAGAGAGAGCAACTGAGCTATATATATATATATATATATATATAAAAAATAACAGTGTATCCCAAACAACTCATAAGAACTGATACACACAGCTAGTGCGACAGGCCGCCACCCAAAAGAACTTGGAGAGGCTGAGAGAGGGATGACGGGTAGCTGTGAGAAACCATCCGTGCCGCACCCTTCGGTCGCAAAGGGTTTTTAAATGCCAGTGAGGCTGCAAGATGCTGACAGTTGGCTTAATTATGTCACTAACAACAACCAGTCACAGACACCAGTGTGAGTGAGGGCGGGTGGACAGAGACAGTGTTTGAGTCCAACACTGTTTTTATGTTTGTTTCTGGACAACCTGCGGTTCCTTTATCCTCTACACTCATCCCTCACTTCACTCTCAGGCATCTGAAGAAATAAATAAATAAAACAAAATCTTGGAACTGATCATTTACTAAGCCCCTTACTTCTGCTACTGTACGTCTGTGAAGCTTTCCATTCGCGTGTGGCCCATAATGATGCAGGTTACAATAATAATAATACTACTGGCAGATTTATCACTTGTATTATTTAGTACTTTTTGACACGAGTCCTCTAGTTCAGCCAGAAAGGCAAAGGCTGTGACAACTGTTGCTGGCAGATTTCATCAGTTTATAAACTGTGTTTAGACAATTGCTGTTTTGTAAAGGGGTTTAGCAAACAGTCTTTGATTAAATCCCCCATACAACTACAACCTTGAACACGTCACAGGAAGCTATTCTAACTGACTTTTAGCACATGATGCGTGGGGCTGACTGCATCAGGTCAGCAACACATTAAGCCTCTCAACTTTCAACAAACTTTTTACAAACTTCTCCCACTTGTTGCTCCAAAATCTCTAATCTCTAATGAAACGCACCACTGTTTGACTCTGTAAGACTCTGTATTGCTTTCAACAGTGACCTAATTTGACCAAGCAGTGAACCAGGAAATAAGATTGTGTCCAATCACCATTCCCTCCTCTCTTTTTCAGACTCTGGTGTTCTTGCCACAGTTACAGACTTAAGCATCTGGCCCAGGCTGTTCCTTTCACCGCTCCTCTCCAAAGTACCAAACACTGCTGTGTGTGTGTGAAATAAGAGTGATAAATCCTGATTGCACGCCACAGCCAAAGGAACATTTCTCTTTCTCCTGCAAGTCTCCAGACAGCTGTGAGATTGCCTCTCTCTCTTTGCCTCTGTTGCACACTCAGCCAGCCCTGCGTCATTATAACCATCAGTCAGCAGTAAGCATAAACAGGCTGGAAACCAGGGCACGAACACACTTTAGAAACATACTTTTTATCTACTCAAACTGGAGGTGGAGGGGATTTGAGACACTTTCAATATTTCAGCAGCCAGATAAACGGAAATGACGGTCTATAATTCATGGTTGGTTTGCTGCCAAAGTGAATTTCCTACCCTGGCACTCACCCCTTAATGCCCCAGTGACCCTGTACATACATTTCTCATGATTTTACCTTTCTCAAAGCATCTTCCTCACCATTCTGAACTTATTTAAAGTCATGACGCATATTTTTCCATTTATAAGGCTCTGGACTGATATATTATTGTATCTTATATGTGTTACAACAGCTCTAAACGATCTTAAATTTCATCCCTAATTACTGTCTTCGGCACTCCCCACTGAAACATCTACCCCATTAATGCTATTACAGGTTTTCATTAAATGTAATTAGACTGAAGAGAGTGATTCACTTTCAAACAGCACTTTCAATCAGTTACTGTCTCCAACTCCCTTTTGTGAGCACGGAGGAAGGCTCAAGCCCGCAAAGATGGTTTTTCACACGCGGATACTGTTCTGTATGCTCATATAACATGCAAGTTGGCCTATTCAGAGGCTGTCAAATGTTTGCTTGAAATGGTAATATGAATACACACTAATGCTGAACCATGTTTTCTAAGAACTAGCTCCAAAAAGTTACATTCTTGAATAATCCTTTAATTCTACTTATCAATGGACAATCTTGCTGAGAGATTCCCCCATTTTTTCTACCCGCTGCTTCACATTCATACGATTACACACATTTGGACCACAGAGCTGTGTGGCACAACTCTCCATTATCGACTAAACAGCTTCACTAAAGCAACTGGGGATTAAATGTTTTGCTGGTTCATTGGCATCTCAACCACAGCTGCTGATGGTGCATTTACAATACTCAAGGGGGTTACAATGGGATTAAATTACCATACATTACATAATGCTACATATGGGTTAGTCCTTTTTCATTCTTAATATTCAAGCTGGACTGTGGGTGGACCAATTCAGTCTGAGGCATTTAGACCATCTTTTCCCAGGTAAAATTCACCTTACATCCCACGGTCTTAATATTTAAGAACCTACAAGGGAAAACCCAGATTGGCTGTAGGAAATCCTCTCTTACACCATCTATGGATCCACCAAAGGCTATAACCTAGGCTGTAAAACACAAGCTGCCTTTTCCAACCCATTGAGGACAAAGTGTAGTCAATGACCTGATACATAATGGCTTGTGAGGTAGTTCACATTTCCAGTAGCCGATTCCAAACAGATGGCTGTGTCAGCTACATTAGGTCCATTTCAAAACATTTAAGGACAGCGCCCCGTGTCAGATGTTATAAAACATAAAATGGCCTTATTTGCTGATAGTTTCTGGTCAAGCTACCACAGACCAGGCAGCTCCCTGGCCTGACCTACTATTAGGATCCACAGGAGAATAACTACTTCAACAGGCTGCAGTTTTTTTCCCTCAGCTAAAAACAATAGCTGGGGATAAAAAAGAGCATTATGGAAGTGGAGCAGGAGCCTTGCACTGGTATCCTTAAGGGTTGGCAGATTTTTTTGTGTAAAATTTTGAGTGTAGTTGACTTTGCAAAAATGTGTTTTGTTGGCCTCCACAATGGGTCCAAGTCATGCGGTTGCAGCTTCCAAGCAGCATCCCACTCCGAATTCCCTGCAAGCCTCAATGATGAGCTACACAGTCAGTGAGAACAAAGCAAACCCACACAAACACCAAAGGCAGCGGTCAGAGCACAGGGTCAGAAAAGACCAGTGAAGGACTGATTTAAACCCCCCATCCTCACCCTCCACACACACACACACACACACACACACACACACACACACACACACACACACACAATGTTGACATTCTGATAATGAATCAGTCATATAAATTGTCTGATCAGCTAGGTCCGGTCCATTCCCTTAAATGGACTAGCTCTGATGTTACAGCTTTAATTTCTACTAGTTTTAGGGTTGTAAAAAGATACTGTACTCATACAGTAAATAAGAGTGGATGTGTTGTTGGTTTCTGTACAAGTGCAGCATGTAGTTTACATTTTATATTACTGAGAGAGTTAATTTTAACTCATACAAGGTGTCTTTCTTGTTTTTATATCACAATTATCAAAAGGGGTTTGCATTTTAACAGATTTTGTAAACTTTGCTCTTAGGCAAACACTGCACAGTCTATTGTTGTCGTTATTATTATCACGCTTAACAAGCCTCGAGCAGTAAGCTAATGATGGGCAAGGTGAGATCATCCTCCGAGGCATCATCCCTTCCTAATACCCACACTGGGACATTAACAAAATGTGTGTGTGCTCACACTCGTGTGTGTATCCCTGACACACAGCAGTGTTTGGGCCTATATTGTCAATAACTGGAAGGCATCCAACTCCGCTGAGGGATCTCAGCTTTTCTGACTGTCTAGACACAAACATGCCGTTCTTGAATAATCAGGTCATCAGCATATTTAAACAGAAAACTGCTACTTTGACCCCCTTTTTGCTTTAAATACAATCTACTACTGTGTGTGTGCAGGGGGGGTGCACAAAACATGCCTGTTTACAATACAGCAGGAGGTTACATTTAAAAAAACTGCTGACAGGAAAACACCACAGTTCTGAATCTTTTGAAGACATTAGTGCAAAGGGTAGGTCTGATTCATTATGCAGATTAAAATTAATGAGCTAAATGTTAAGATAATGTCAAATCTGCTCTTGGGCTGTGGTGTGTGCTCACGTCTAATCACATCCACTGTCGGTTCGAAACAAGAGACTCCTCGCCTTTTCTTCACAAAGGCCTAAATCAAAGTGCCCCCACTCACTCCCTCACTTCAGCCAACCAACCATCCAAGGCTGTGTATGAATCGCTGTGGTAGAAAGTCGGCTCTGCTTTCACAGTACACAACTGTGTACACACACACACACACACACACACATACACGCATATGCATTCTGTGAGCCTTCTTCTATCCCCGGGGCCTACTCTAAATAGTAGTCAAAGAGAGGGATTGTGGGGGAAGGAGGCAGTGGCGGTGGGGGTGGGGTGGCAGTTGAAGATGGTAGAAAAGATGCAAAAAGAAAGTGAGCTTTTGTAGACGATGTAGCCATCCGCTAATACTGACATGAACTCGTCCAAGCTTGACTGAAATACTCAAGACACAACTAATGCCATAAAAGCGCGGAGAGTCGGAGCAGAGATGTCGGCAGTGAGGGGAGAGGATGTTAGCAGGTCGGCTCTGGTTTTTGAAGGCAGTTTTAACAAGCACTGAGTCACCTCTGACCCTGTAATTGACAGCTTTTATTTCCAGGAGCAGCAAACATAAGATGTTTAGCTGTGCTGTTTGCTCTTTGACACTGTTAATAAACCATCCTCTTTCCACTGACTCAGCCAGGGTCAGATTCACAAAACACAAGTAATGCAGAGTATTCCCTAGGTTTGTGGAAGACATAGGTGCACCTACTTAACGGCTATTTTGGACCATTGTTAGTAACAGATCTGTGTACAAAAAGTTGGATAAGCTAGAGCAGATAATAAAGAAAACAACACCCAAAAAGCCTAAGGACAAGACTTGCTAAAGAAGTCCACTGGGGACAAACTACAACCGTAAGATTTGTGGAAAGTAATTTAGTTAGTTTTGATGCTCTCCACATTGACTTTACATTCATTTTGCTTAGATGGTGGCAGGGCACAGCTCAAGTGCTGCACCTAGACCTCATAATGGAAGGGAAAAACCATGTGATGAAAAAATCATAAAAAGTCAAAACAGGTCAATTCTAGCACTGTCTTGAATGTCTTTGATTCAAATGCATGTTTGCTTAGTTTGAAACTTAGTATATTGGTCTCAAACAGAAAGACAACAAATCCTCCCAACTGGGAATGGCTTAATGTCTCTTCCTTTGCTGACTGATCCAACTTACTGAAATAAATCAAATTAAAACATATCCATATACTTTCTGACATTATTGTTCTTCCTTTCTTGTTGTCATGTAAAATGGCACAACAGCTCCAAACAACTCTGCAAGCTTTAAGTAGCACTGCTTCAATAATTCAGTGCTTTCTTGCTTACAGCATCACTTCACATGGCCAAATGGGCTGATGCAAGTCGACTCAGATTTGATGTTTGAGTTTTACTTGTGACTGTGACAAAAAATAAAATAAGGCAGAAAGTGAGTATGTTTTTGGGCACACGAGTGTGTGTGTGTGTGTGTGTGTGTGTGTGTGTGTGTGTGTGTGTGTGTGCGTGCGTGCATATATCACTCCTCCTCTTTACAAGGAGGAGAATGTCAGATTCAAGACGCCACATGCTGGCATGGGGCCTGAGATTCTCTATTCAACCTACTCTAACTCACAACAGTAGTCTCAGTCAACTGTCCACCCCATTTAGAGCTACTTAGACCCATGGCTTCTATGGTGCTGGCTGGTGGTGGCTTCTATTGGAATCTGTCCAATCCACAGACAATGCCTTTTTTTCTTGTGAAAACTTTGACACAACTGAAGTGCAATTAAGTCATACGACAGATGAAAATCCACAACAATTATGTGTTTATCATTGCTCAACCATGGAAATTATCATAAGTTGCAAACTTAATTTCATCATGCCCTCACAATAAAATAATTTAAGAATGATTTAGAATTGCAACTGGATTTGGAACTTTGCAAACTGCACAGCCCAGTCACCAGAATAAAATACTGGCATTTCAGGTTTCTGCAAACCAGGGAAAAGTTCAAATTTGTCCTGTCATGTCACGTTCACGTTACACTGAGCTTGCTGCCAAGCACTGCCTAGCGAGAGATCTTTGTTCGAGACAACATGAAACCACTGAATATTTTTAAGGAGATGTCCGCACATTTTCCAGCCATGTTTGCAGACCATAAGCTCAGAGTTGTCACAACATAAAACTGAACCCAAAGATATGTAAAGTTGCAACATATCTGTGGTTTGCAGAAACATACACTGCCAACACTCATTCTGGCAAATGGGTTGCTGAAACAAAAATGCTGAAAGAAAGATTAAATTTGGATGGGTTGGCACCCAAAATCAAAACTGAGATGAACTGACAAAACAGTCCAATATCAGTACAAACAATATTTAATCAGAAACTAGAAGGAGGGTTTCAGACAGATACACGATGGCTGGCAGAGAGGGACAAATGCAAGAAGATGAGTGCTATAGCAGATTGGCAGGGCAAGAGATCCGTCTTTACTTCTTAGAGAACTGAATCAAGAGTAATGATGTGCAGCAAAGACAACCCACTGCTTAATGTTTCATTTACTCTCTGCCAAATCTTGGCAGGACACCAGCGCCAGACTAACAGCTGCAACAGCTACTATCTCTCATAGACACACGCTGTTTGGACAGGTAGAAAACAAGAAATACAGAGTTATCTCTGCAGTCAATGAGGACATTTATTTCAGACTGTTAACTGTCAAGTAAAGCCATGCAATCTACAAAGTAAGCCTCATCATTAGCACACAGTTATATAACAGCAGCAGTCCAGGATCACAGCAAACAACTTCACAGCTAACACCACTTCCATCTACCATCACTGCAACCACTGACTCCCTTTCATGACACTAAGTGGGATGGTTTCTCTGCATGTCACCGCCTCTTCCTCAGCTTCAGCACACATCAGTACAGCTCGCTGCTGAACTCCGGAGGACCCTGAGGCCTCTCAGAGCTGTCCATTAGATGGAGGCCAATTATTATCAAACACGTCCCTGATGAGGATGTACATAAATCTGGAGGAAGACAAATGATAGGTGCTATGTGTGGCAATCGGAGGGGATGCTGAAGGTACATGACAGGCAGATGAATCCAACTGGGGGTTGCCAGTGGTCCCGCTGCCTCCATCCACTTGATTGTAATCACAGCTCACACATTCTCCAAACACCCCCGACCTAAGGTCAGGAAACCGCCTCTCTCCTGCACACAAATAAACTCCAAACAAAGCCTGCTGCTCTCCATGGCATTCCCCACAGACTGTGGGAGGGCTGAGCAAGCTGGGAGGGAGGGAGAGAAAGTGAGGTAACAACTAAGAGGAGCAGAGGGGGGACAGAACGTAGGCTTCAATCAAAATGTTGTTCAGGATAAATGTCAAAAATCTGGCCAACTATGCAATCCTGTGTCTTCATCGACAGTGACTGTTGCAACTTTAGTTCTCAGTCTTTGTTGTAACTTCAAGGTGTTTTATTGTTGCCCTACTTTCCTCTGCATGTTTTAGGCTTAAAAAAACATGACATTTAATGTGTATTTTTAGCTGCAGTGACATTTAAATCAATCTAGCAAATAAGAAATTACTTTTGTAAGAAACAAAATTGTATTGTATTGTTAATGTACTAACCCAGAGATTTATGATATTTTACGTTATGGTTGCATTTTGACTATAAAGAGCCCTGTGCTTTGCTACCTTAGCTTTGATTTATGTCCTATTCTATAATCTTTTGGACCAATATTAACAGTAAACACTCATGTAGGTTAAATGATTTCTCCCCTCAAAACAAGCAGAGGAGGTGACGTCCTTCTTTCAGCTCATCAACCTCCATCAGTAAGGAAGAGCAACCTGTATGCAGCCTTAGAGATAAATCCAAGGGCAAAAGCACCTGCTGCTATTCTTTGACTGCTTTCAGTGTACAGTAATAATTTAACTTTTTCTTTAACCCAGATCTTCTCTCATCTGGACAATGGTGGCCCAGCAACAACAGAACACGGTTGTCTTGAGATGTCAGAGACAAATCAACCTGAAACAATGAGACAAGTTTCCATCACACTTTTGCATTTTTACACTTTTTCTGACAATGACAATCAAGCCTTTCTTACATGCAAATTCAAAATGCACATATAAACCGGTGGATGAAAATATACTTAGGGATGAAGACTTCAAGATAAACCATTTAGAAAAATGTGCCCACTGATGTCCTAATGTCATTAGCTATCCAGGCCTACCCCTTGCACAGAGTCGGACCATAACAAACAAACAAACACACCAGTACTACCCCCCACATGCTCATTGTCAAGTGAACTCCTGAATGCTGTACAGTACTGTCATTCCTACCAATTGATTCCCAGTGGGTCAGTGGGCTGCCGGGAGGCTCAATAATACAAACCCAGCCAGAACAAAGACCCCGCTGAGAGGAAGGAACAAGTATTTTTCTGTCTCCTTGTTTGCTCGGCTGCTGGTGGGTGTGTGTAAGAGAGAGAGAGAGAGAGAGAGAGAGAGCAGCAGATTGTGTGACAGACACCTGGATCACAGAAACATGTGATCAGAGAGGCTGGTACTAATCCTAAGGACTCTTTAGGGATTCACACTAAGATTTTACAATGTCCTCAAGTAATAACCTAACTGAAATTGAGAGATTACAAAATATATAAGCGCCTATTTGTAAAACAAAATTCTCATTGTAATGAAATACATCAATAAAAAGACAAGTGATACTGCTGCAAATGGTAGAGAATGACAATGCCCGTCACAGTTTAGGGCTGTGCATTGTCTGCGTTCACACCACCACCCCTCCCTCCTACAAACACCAAACAAGCCGATGCACACAACACACATACAAACACTCAAAACCCGTCCTTCCCATGGTGCGTCCAGGCCCGGAGAAACTCGACCCCCTGGGGACGGGGAGATTAACACATGACAGAGCTTGTTAACCCTGGACAAAGAGAGATGCTAATCTTGTACAGTCGGCCTCGACGGCCCTCGAACAGTACACAGACACAGCTATGGGGACACAGAGAGAGAGACAGAGAGTAGCCCAAGAAAGACGAGAAAGAACGAGGGAGGGATGTGCAACAGTAACAGAGGCGTCAGTATGTCCCAGAAACTAGACAATACTGTGGGGAGGCAGGGCTGGAGGGTCCGTCAGCCCCAAAACAATAAGGGCAGAGACAGAGCCCAACTACAAACAAGGCCCCAACGGCGCGGGCCCTGCTACAGCCTGGCTGATCTCCACCGCCTGCAGGGACGACCAGCAGGGCAGCGCAGAGCTCAACTCTGTGGATATTGATCAGATGGGAGGAAGCGGGGAGCCAGGCGTGCAGCTCCACAGATGGGTAGGACAGAGAAAGAGACAGAGACAAAAAGACAGAAAGAGGAAGTGCATTAGGAAGGCAAGTTCCTCTGATGCTGTTAGCTCTCTCCCCTGGGAGTTAAGAGAGATAGTAGTGACAATAAAAAGAGAGGATGGGGGAGAGGGAGGGGTAAAAAGGGAAAGAGACAGTGGGCAAGCAAGGAACAGCGGGACAAGAAGAGAGACAGAGGACCTGACAGAGTGGCAACAGGGAAACTAAGGCTAATTTGTAACTTGAAGAGCTGCTGGATCATCTCCATAATGGGCCGTCTGCCCACAAACAAGCTCCTCTCTGGGGGTAAATGAGATCAGGCCAGCCCAGGACCAGCTGGTGGCTTGGATCAATGACGCCAGATAGAGCAGATACAGAGACGGAGGGAGAGGACAGAACTGAGGCATCTGGACAGGATGGCAGAAACACACCCGAGAGGCCTGGGCTCTCTCTCTCGATTTCGCGCGGAGACACGCGGACGCACGCGCGCACGTAAAGTACAAGTGCAACGACTGCGTCCGTAAGAGGATTATGTCCTCCTGTTTGAAGTGGAACAAGGCACGTTCCAGATGGAATCTGATCCCTCGCAGGACGGCACACTGGTTGGATGGTTGACCAGATCAGCACCTACTAAATACTGCTTTACAAGAACAAACCACACAACCGGCCCTCAAAACACCGCAACATGTGCCTACTAACTGCCAGAAACTGTCATAAAACCCACAGCAACCATAAAGACATACATTTAGTACTTCAAGGAGATGCATCTTCACTGTAGCATTTAAATACACTGAGACAGAGTTCCACCAGAGTTAAGCGTCACCTGGAGAAGTGAAATAAATAGGCTCCTACAGCTGCCTATGGTAAAGGGAGTTTATCATTCTGTCAGCACCGGTGTCTGGCACAAATGCCTATCATTCCACACGTGGTTATAGTGAGGGCAGGTTGGGTTTCCTCCGACATAATCTTGACCACATCAGCAACTGGGCTGGAGCAGCAAACGTACAGCAAGGTCAATGTAGAGAGGGACCCCAAGACACAAAGAGCCACAGGTGGTAGAGCAAACCTTATGACTGACACAGCAACGTACGTTTTTGGCCCCATTTCTAACATCTCCAAGGCTGCATTACACCAAACAACCGTGCACTGCTACCACATTTTGTGCCATGAAAAATTTGGTCTTGAAGCCTAGCAACAGGGCTGTGAACCATGTCCATTATCCATCCTCCCACCAGAGGAATTCAGAGCGTCCAAACACAGCAAATTACTGCAGCTGCTGGCAAATACAGCCTCAAAACCACACCGCCAGTTGCCAACTGCATACCCTGACAACTGTGACAACCAGAGCTGCTATCATGACTGGGAGCATAGGCGACAGCAAAGTTTATCTCCGTTTTATCTTCGCTGTTGTGCCGGTGGCAGTTTTCTTGCATCTCAATCTGCCAGAATACAGAGGAAGAAATTCAGCCAAACACAATTTCTGTTGGTGTTTTGATAATCTCTGAACAAGAAACTATTGTTTTGTTTTTGCCACGGATTAAAACAGGACTAGAGATGATGGTGGCGATTTTTAATGGTGCCATGAAGTGCAACGGTCACGGGTTCAGGCTCAAAAAAGCCTGATGACCAGAAGCACAGGCTTGTCCTTGTCACAACTGAGAAGTTCAGAGCTGGGGGGGATTTCATTCTGACTCACACACCCACCCTGCACCAGTCCTTAGGCGAAGGGCAAGCTACAGACGGGGCTATTAAAGGGACAATCATCTCCCCTCTCAGGACGGTGGCATGGGTCGAGAGGCCAGCTGGAGGCAAAATAGGTTACTAGAATTTAAATTGAACTAAAACAAGCGATTCAAAGGCGTTCTATGTGAAAATATTCTGTGACAAGAAATGTTATTAAAGTGGCTCCTTGTGTAGCTGTTAGGACCACAACAAAAGATTGTCATCATAGTTATCATTTATTTGGATTTAGGGCCAACTAACACTTACTTTCATTATCTATTAATCCAACAACCATTTTCTCAATTAATTAAGTGCTTTGTGTATCAAATGTCCGAAAATAGTAAAAAATGCTCATTATAATCTCTAAGAATCCAAGGTGGCATATTCAAATGGAATGTTTTATCTGACTAACAGTCCAAAATCCATCATATTCAGTTTTCTATATGACAAAGAAAAACACTAATTACTCACATTTTATCAGCTGTAACCAGTGAATGTTTGGCATTTTTGGTTACAACAATTACTAAAACAATTTAAAGATAATCACAATAGTTTGGGATTGATTTTCTTTTGAACTGTGTGTTCAATAATTGACTAATTGTCCGGGCTCTAGTTGATATAATAAATTACTGACAATAAAAAATATTGAAAAAACCAAAGTATCAACTTAAAAATATATAGATCAAAGACAAACAAGCATCTCTTTGCATTTACATACCTGTAAGCTGACATTAGATTATTACATTGAACACCATGAATTTCAATATATAATTAACTGATAATCATTACTAAAATTACAACTATTTAATAGTTACATTTACTAATCTAATATTATCATATTAGCAGCTACATTTTTAGTGTCTGCCCCCTCTTTGTATGTCGGACTAATTCAGATAAAAGCAATGAGCTCTCATTCTTATTGCGATGGGCGGCTATCACTGTGGACACACACCCTTGATGCTGGCTCGACCAGCAGAGCGCAGATCTACTAGTGACAAGAGACGGAGTGATACATCCTATTAAAAACACACAACAATAAAGACAAGATGTAACTTTAGTCCATTCCACAATGGAAGTAAGACTATTGTAAAGAATTTGTTGTACCTTTTTTTGTTTATTCACAATTACAATAATCGGCTTCATTTACTCATATACAGTTTCTGACAAATCCTCTCTCCACACACACATCGCCTCAGGCAGTAATCCACATCCTCCTACTAACAAGCTTTTTAAGACCATCTTAAATAACTTCATAAAAACACAGTGCGGTTTTTAATGGCTGCTAAATTTAATTTCATATGATTGCATTAGGCCGCCTGTCTGTCCTCCATTTCCCTGCCTCATCCACCAACACTGTGAGTCAGCCATTCTCTCATCCATGCACAGAGGAGGGGTGGTGGGGGGGACTGGCTGATGGCTTAGCCCACATCTGACTTAAGAGTCCTGGTGTGTCTCCAAGCCCTGCGTGGCCGAGCCTGAAAAGTGCTCATATTAGTCGCCCCGGGATGCCATTTACTCAGGATGACATCAATACCCCACGGTCGATCACCACTCATTATTGACCCACCCATGCCCACTTTAGCCACAAAGACTGAGACAATTTATGTCACTGTCTGGGCACCTCAGGGAAGGAGAATAGAGCTGTGGGCAAAGGATAAAGATTTCCAATCCTTGCATGTTTGCAGTTTATTAAATGCTCTTGGCCAGGCTTTGGCAGTGCTTTCTCCTCCCCATTGTTCTACAGAGGGGAGTGTAATCTGTCTTGTTGCACTCACTCACTCACCAAAAAGAGTCAGTGAAGGAGCAGCTCCGGGGCCCTCCAGCCTCAACTCTCACACCACAATAGCCGATCACTTTTGGGGGTGACATTAATCACCTCTGATTACATGCCAGCTTGAGTTCTGTGCACAACCCTCTCCGAGATATTTCAGCTCTCCACGCTCCCTCCAAGGTCTGGGGAAATTATTGCTTTAACATGTCACAAATTGCCCCCAGTGGTTCTGGTTTGGTTGACGTGAAAACAGAGTGGGCATTTGCAAAATGATCAGCCCTAAATTTGCCGGCTTTTTCCCCCCCTGAGGCGAGTGAAGCATTTCTCAGCACTCACACCACTTGGCCCATCACAGAACAATGGGCATCCGCGATGGAGGATGGAGAAGGAGGGGAGGTAAAGGAACAAAAAAAAAAAAGTTCAGGGAGGGAAAAGGCAGACAAAATGGTTACACAAAGAGTGAACACATTCTGTAGATGAGAAAGAGCACAAATAAAAACCCTTAATCTGTTTTACGTTAGCCTAACAGGTCTGTTGAGCACTTCCCAGCTACCACGCAGCCTGCCACCGCCCCATCAGCCCCTTTCAACAGGAATCACACTGAAACAAGGCGGCTCATCGACTAACACATGAGGTGACACTAAAACACAAGCTTTTAGACATTTTCTACTGCATATTTAACAGAAATATTCATTCACACAAAGAGCCACAGCAATTCCGATACACTGTTTGGTATTAAAATGGGGAAGCACGAGTTATAACACGGTAGCTGAGACTCTGCCGCCGTAACAAGCGACACATAATGCACGTTTTGAAGGGCCGTTAACGTTAACGTTAATTAGCCTGGCTGCAGTTTACTAAGTGACGTTAGCATGCTAGCTGAAGCTAGAACAATTTCGCCCTTACCAGTCAGTGCAGCGGCGAGCTAGCGAAATCCTCTCCAGCTACGCCCTGTGTGAGTACTACACCCCGACTGAATCCTCGAGTGAGAGAGAGAAAAAAAAGGAAAGTGAGGATGAGGATAAAAACGAAACCGGGGTGGGAAAAAACTGAAGAGTATCGAATATCGAGCCGAGCCGGCAGACGAGAAACTTCTGGGTCTCAGGCGCCGTTTCTCACAAGTGATGCGCGTTCACTGAAAGGAAGAAAGGAGGAGAATGACGCTTCACTCCTCGCTCTCTCTCTCTCTCTCTCTCTCTCTCTCTCTGCCACACACACACACATACACACACACACACACACATACACACACACACACACACACACACACACGATAGTAGACCGGTGAACGGATGGATGGACAGGCGGAGGAGAGGACAGGGCTGCCGCTGCCTTCAGGTGCTGCTATAAATGTAGGAACAATGAATAGCCCAGGAATCATTTTGAAAGTTGTAGCAGCAAAAAAACGCTCCAACATGAATGAGCCAGCATCTGCAACACCAGGGCCCTACTGGTGTAGTGGGACCCCAAAGTGCCTCTGGTTCACTGTTAGTTGTTCAGCTAACAGCTAGTTAATTAGCCTAATCAACTTGTCAATCTGAAGGAAAACATGCTCAGAATTATTTGATATTTGATTGATAATGTAATGGAATAACTCAAGATGTGGCAAAAGATGAGTATTCACTTTCTTACCATGAGTTAACGTTAGGTAAGAAAACTGAAACCGTTAACTATGAGGTAACCTTAAAAGTGCACTATGTAGTAAACAAACCACATAAACAAACTTTCCTCGTTTTCATGACTGAATAAACAAACTGATCTTAAAGGACAACACAGTTTCATACTGCTTTACTTTGTTTACATTTGGCGGATGCCGCCACCTTTCTAGCTTCAAGCAGTGTTCTGGGACCTTATTTTCCTCTGAGAACAGCTTGTTTATTCAGTTTTAGAAAAATGTAATATTTCTTAGTTTGTATTATTACCTCATTAATATTGTAAACATTCAAATTCTGAGTTTGAATTTCTTCTCCAAAACTACACAGTTCCCCTTTAAGCTGACCAGCTAAATATGAAGCAGCAGCAGGTTAGCTTAGCCTAGCGGAACAGGAACCTAGGGAAACAGGGGTGTGGTAAAGGGAAATCCACCTACCAGCACTTTTAAAGCTGTCTAATTAACACGTTATATTTAATTTCCAAACTGAAGTGTCAGAATGACAATTTTCCGTTTTTACAGTAGATTTGTGCTGGACTATTTCTTGTCTGGAAACAGTTGCCAGGCAACCCGTGGAGACTGCAGGAAGTCCCTTGGTCCTGGCCAAGAAATTGTCTAAAATTTTACTGACCAAGCAATAAATCGTTAATTGAGAAACTAGTCAGCGGATTAATTGATTAAAAAACAAAAATTGGTTGCAGCCCCAGTCAGCTGATTTGTGATACTTAAGTTGAAGCGTTTGGCTACTGCAGAAATTTAATGTTGCACCAAAAGAAAAACTGAAGCTTTAGAGGTCGAGATATTAAATAACTGCAATGACCGTTTGACTGTACAAAGCTCCCCCCAGAGCCAAAGAAGACATTTTACAACTGTTAGCTATAACCATTGCAAATAAACTGATTTTAATGTACAAAATTGGCAGAGTGGCCTTTTAATTCCAAATTTGTAACAGAATATGCCATGCCCATACTGGCATAACTAAATGACATTCAGCAGTTAATATATAATAAATCAGTTACACCTGTTTGACAAGTCTCATTTTCCAACATTAGCGATGTCTTTGTATGGAGTCAGGATCCACCCTGCCAAGCTGGTCGGTCGTGGGTGTGACAAGAAAAAAAAATTTGAAAAGAGGAATGACTGAGAACAAAACAAATTTTGTTAGTCCAGTCAACAATGATATCATTCGCATAATGTTAATCAAGGTTGTTTTCTACTCCCTTTCTCTGCAATACCAGTCTATTTACTGGCAAATAAATAAATGGAGGGTGAAATGGTTGTTTAGCTCATTATGTCGCGTGTGGAAATGCTTGGCACATCCTCAAACCATAAAACAGGAACTAATTACCTGTAGAGACAGAACATGGAGGCCATATCAACTGAATTTTATTGGACCATTAATTTCGATCTGGGTGTCAGTGCCTTCTTGTAAAAATACATCCTACCATATGATCTTTCCAGATGTATATTAAAGAGTACATTTTCAGAATTTCAGAATTATTAAAGCAATTTCTTCACCACTTTCAACCTCAGAAATAGGAGGCTACTACGTGTCCTTGAAGGCAGCATTCACCACGACAGCGCGCCATGCTGGAATTGAAAGGGCTGAATAGCGAATGGCAGGGGAACTCTGCTTTCTCTTAGCGCAGCCAATCACCTCCCAGGCTGGGGGATTATTCAAATTAAGGATGATGTCACCTCTTGCAAGTCACCCTACTCTCTTGCCCGAGTTCTTCCCGGTTGTCTGTTGCCCTCCCTCCTAGGCCCCTGCTCCCCCTTTTCTCTCCTCTCCAAACCCTTTTCTTCCTTTCTCCATGCCCGACTGCACACACACACTGCACACACACACACACACACACACACACACACACACACACACACACACACACACACACACTTTAACGGTGCATTACTGCTGCCCCACATGCATCAAGTTGCCTGCATTGTCTGCCCTCAGTGTGACTGTTGCATCGAGAATTTCAAACCCTCGACAGATTTCAGACCTGTTGATTCAAAAATGTAATTAAATATTTATTTGAATTAGATTCTGATCTGAATAAATTAATATCACACAAGTTAATTAGGATGTGCATAAGACTGAGAGCCTTTTTATTTGTTTTTTTGTCTTAAAAGTCAAATTTCTCGCAAGGAACTGAATTTAAAGATGGCCGAGAGTAGAAGCAGTTTACCGTATTTGTGCATCTGCCTGCAAGTTCAGCCTGTCACAACCTGAGTGAACAGAGCTGAAATGGGATTAAACTGATTGGAAAGGGTGATCTCAGCAAGACATTATAAGACAGCGTGGAACAGCAGATACAGTGTGCCTTCCTTTGGATCGAGTTGTGTGTTATTTTCTCTCAGACGCAGTCAGACGGGCCTTGTTTCATGGCTTTCAAGCTTTTGTTTCTGTGTGCCGTGCTCCTCACCAAAAACAGGGCTTTTCATCAGAGACTGTCTGGGTGGGCATGCCGCCTGTCTGCCTCTCTGTCTGTCTGTCTGTCTGCTGCTGCTCAGCTCCCGGCAGCCGCCTGCCCCTGTCTACATGAGCCAGGCTTTTGTGTACTGCTCTGTTGTGGATGGGTCTTCTTTTCATGTCGCGCCCGTGGTTCGCTCTTCTCGTTCCAAGTGCTGGAGAGGGGAGATTTGGCCCTGCTTTGCTTATTTAAGCTCTGAGTGGAAGTGTGCGACACAAAAACATACACTACATGTGCACCCGATAGCATAAAAACATGTTATCCCTTGGTCTCTCTTTATGTTTCTGTGTCAGATTTCAACAGGAAATGTATTTTGTGTTCCTGTGAATCAGCCCCAATGGGTTGAGGTTGCTGCACCTTCCATCTTTGCCACGTGTCTTGATGTTGAATCATAAAGGTCAAGTCTTACCCACAGAAAAATCTGCAGGTTTGGTAAAGTTGTTCAAGTAATTGCTCATACTGAATGTTGTTGACAATGACCCACATACTGTAGCTGTGTATGGATTTAATTGTAATCATACAGTATGTGTGCAGGTGTGTGCAAGACATGGCCAGGAAGAGGGTGGCGACTCCGGGAAGGTTCGATGCCTCCTGGCTTGACGCTGATGGACGTATTGGCATGGTCAGCCGGGCGCAACAAAGAGAGGAAGGTGTTTTTTTTCACACAGGCAGTGGTGTGCGGCAGCGGAGACAGGAAGGGGCAGGGCTGTGTACCCCGCTGCACAGTTCCCGTGTTATTTATCTCATTGTTTTTTCCCCCCGGCCCGCCGTCCAGCTGGGGCAGCCGTAGCACAAAAGGCCTGGCGTTCAGTCAAGCCTCAAAACCTGGCCTCCAGTCAGGGCTCTGCTACCTTTGACAAACTCTTACACAACACATGGGTTATTCAAACAGATAACAGATCGTTTTCTTTCACATATTCCAGCCTGTACAGTCAGATTGTGCAGAGGTTTGAATCTTCTGCTTGTGAGCCAAGCCACACAAGAAAGCAGCTGGCACCGAGAGACACACCCATCACATCAGACACAGTCGCCATCTTTTTATGGAGATATCCACAAATGAAACTCCTCTTGACACAACTGGCTTCACAATGCATAAGAGTTACTACCCTGCATAACACTCCACACTGTAATAACGCTAATATCATTACCTCGCAAATGGGGTGTGTGTGACTGAATACCAGGCAGACACAGGTTAGCACATGCGGGTGCAGCTGCTGCTCTCTGTGCACAGCGTGGACTCCCTGAAGAGCTCAACGTGCCAGCACAGCATATCATTAACATGCAGGATGCTGCCGCACTCACCAACAGGCAACATGTGAAGAAGAAGGATGCACAGGCAGTGTAGTGAGTGAACCTCATTAACGGACCGTGATCGTATATCATGTATGTGCTGCAGTGCGTGGGCCAGGCACAGTGTACACATGCTGTAGAGAACATAACGATGAGCTTCATGCAAATGCAGATAAATAGCATTGGGTTCCATTTCATCGAGGATGCATTTCTGAGTTGCCCTGTAAATGCACTTAACGAGGATGGGAAAGCCTCTGACCTGCTGTGTGTTTTCTCTATCAGCCTGTTTAATCAGCTTCACCCTGAAACCTGATAATGTTCAGAACAGGCCGGCCAGTTCCTGTCAGTCTGATTCTAAGTGCTTCGTCTCTGCCCTGGTAGCATCCTTGAGTAAATAATGCATGCAGGTACTAAGGATATTGGACAGCCATACCACTCCACAGCACTAAGACAAGTGAACGTGCACATCTAGATCTTTGTCTGTTCCATATGCTCTCTCGTTTTTGTCCATTTGCATCTTCAGTGCGTTTTCTTTGCTGCCACAGCCTGACTCTACGTCCATTTACCTCATGCTGAGAAGTAGTTTGTGCTAATGGCAGACTTGAAGGTTTAGTACGTAATACTCTCAGCATTTTTTTTATCTTAAATGAATGCAACAAACCCCTCCCTTTCCCAACGTGTCACCCCTCCTCTCCTCTTCCTTTGTATTACCCCCCTATCATTTCTTTATTGCTTCTGGACTGTATAGATTTCCTATGATTGGTTGGTGGCTGCAGAGAGAGCCTGCTCTCTCCCTCTACTGGTGGTAGTCAGTATGCAACAACACACGAGGGGCTCATCAGCTCCATGCAGTCCAAGCTTTTTTGTTATATCCAGCTATCATTTTCTATAGCGGCCAATCCCAGCACACACAGAGTTCACTGCAGAATACAACTTGGACAGGCCTTATGTATTACTCCCACATCCCACAATTTTTTCAGCCCTTCTGGTACCACACGGATACAATATGGAGCCCCAAATTGTTCAATATTGAATAAATCAAAAGACATGATAATCATATACATAAATGTATGCATACATAAATTATATAAAGTGTTATTTATTTAAAAAAACAAACATTTTGTACATACATTCATGGTCCCAAGAGGATGATGCTCACTGTCTTTGGGGGTCCCCTGACTTATCCTCTAGCGCCACCAGCAGGTTAGAGTATTCGCTTATTCAGTGTAATATCTCAATATTTACTGGATTTATTGGCACAGATTTGAACGGTGGCATTCATAGTTCCCAGATGATGTACCTTAATGACCTTAATAACCTTTTCTTCTTGCACGACTATTAAGATGACATTAATGATTTGGAGTGAAATGTTTTAAATTTCTCTTCAGTACGATGACAGATGGCAATTCATGCCCTCTCAGGATGAATTCTGATACCTTTGGTGATTTAACTTTTCATCTCACGCCACCATCAGAGACTCAAGACTCTTTATACCTTGAACTATGATGGTGACCATGATTACACTTGCTTAAAATCAGCATTTTAACATTGTCACTGTGAGCATTTTAGCACACCTATGTGCAAATCACAACTGTATGTCAGAAGTATCTCAGTCTCGGCCGTGTTATTTCATGACGTCATGATTTTTCTCAGTATCTTGGTGCAACAAGGTTATTAATAAAAGCATGTGTACACTAGTTTAGAAAGAAAATCAGTGAAAATGTAATAAACATGATGCTTAATAACACTGTAGCATGTTATTGTACTGATAATATTGTAGATAACTGAACATTGCATCACAAATTTGAGGCAGCTGATTATTAAAACTGTACACACAGTATAGAGTATCTGCTGTGAGACAGAAAACATAAACACCCATGATAGCGGAACACTGGCCTGACATATACGCCATAAACTTATCTCAACAATCTTGACACAGTTCCAGAGTCTTTCCAGTTTATTTAGCAGACATGTAATTTCATTCAGAAAGCGACTTCTTCACAGAAAAGACTCAATACAAATGAGGGTAAAAACCTGTACAAGTTCATCTTACACAGACACTGAAAAACTCCCTTTTAGCTATCACTTGCTTCTTAAAACATAAAAACATAAATAATACAGCAATACAAAATAAATGTAAACAAATGTAGTGAGCAATAACACTGTAACCATTAAATCAAAGGAGCATTAAATAACCTTCTCATAAGTGTCAGGAGACCACTAACAGATGCATTACATATACAGTGCTTTGTTCCCTTGTGCTATATGGCTCCCATGTTACACATTTAAGTCAAACGAAGCTGTACATACAGTAAGTCTTCATTAAGTGCATATAAGTAAGTTTAAATAAACATTCAGTAAATGAAAACACATGTTGTTGTCGTTGTAAACAATATTGATTAAGTTAAAATGTCAGTAAGCAATAAAAAAAAGTACCCTTTTAATCCTATTAGAAATGTTGTGCAGTGAAAATCCCTCTTCAATTGAACAGTGACCTTCATATGCCTCCACACAGCATGCTGGAATGACATTACCACTTCAGTATGTCTGTATAATAGAAGTGATATTCTGAATTTTTCTGTACAAAGAGTAACTGAGAAGAACTGCTGGTTTATAGAGATGCACTAGCTCGTTCAGAGATAAAACGAATAAGAGCAATCGCCCTTTAAAACATAGCTTCAGTGTAGGTGACAGTGTCAAGTCTGGTACATTTTATAAAATACAGAGACAACTCTTTAAGCTGCCTACTTAAGAACCTACAGTACAAAGCAAAACACAGTGACGACATATTTGTTGAGTTGACCAAAGACAAGCCTGACTTTTTGACCTTACAGTAAAAATTATCATATCTTGAAAATAAGGAGTGCCACAGGGCTCTGTTCTCATACCTCTGCTTTTTTCTCTTTATATTTCATCTCTTGGACAAATTATATTTTTACTGATACACTGATGACACTCAGCTGTATGTGCCTGTAAAGGCAAGAGATCATTCTCAAATAGTTAAATCAGATGCCTGCAAAAGATGCCAACAAAACAACAAAAACAAAACAATGTTCCTGCTATTAAATTGTTATATAAATGAGATGCAGGACGAAAGTTTGACAGCCAGTAATCTTGGTGTCACGTTTGATCATACTGTTTGGATCAGGACACTCAAGAAATCATCCAGGCCGCCTTTTTTCACCTATGCAACATCGCTAAAACTCTGTCTTTCCGTCCATGGCTGACACAGACATCCTAATTGACACCTAATAAATATTATTTTCCAGCCTTGCATGGATCACTTAAAAACAAACGGGAAAAAGGCTCTGCCACATAGTGCATTAGCCCGCGCAGTCACCTCGCTCTTTACAGCAGGAACAGTTCATACATATTGATGACTAACTGGCTGCGGGGCTCGTCCTTCCTGGCGCAGCCATCATCTCCCTCAGAGGAGGACATGAAGAACAAAGGGGACGAGGAGCGGAGTAGATGAACAGCCTTGACCGAAAACGTTACAGAAGCTAATGCATACATACAGCAGATAATAATCCTTTTTCAGCTTGCCTAGTTGTCTTGTGTCTCTATTCTACCTCTGCTGTGAAGATTCAGAGGATATACAGTACATATATTTACATAATCAAGAGGCACAAAACTCCTGTCACCTAGGTTGCCATGTGGACAATAAAATGGTAATAATAAACCCTGTACATAGCGGGTCATTCAAGTGAAAATCTGAATCCATTTAACTTAGTTGAGTCTGTGTCCAGTCTGCAGCAATGAATATGTTTACTGGCCTTATGTGTCTGGTCATCAAAGCCCAAACAAACTGACATTTCAGAAAGAGACAATAAATTATTCATACAGTAAAAACGCAGAAGCAGGTAATTGGGCTTGTGGCTGTGCAGTGCGTTCTACCGTTCCAGCACAAATTGAAATGCAAAATTCAAACACGGACTACAGAGGACAATTTGGTCCAAGGTCAGTCTGTGCACTCTCAAGGCATTTATCGTCCCTGCTGGGTATCTGGAAGAAGGAGTGCAATTGCAGGCGGCTGTCACTGGAGTGGAAATATCGTGCTTTAAAGAGAGATGAAGAGTCCCTTGCTCTGTCTCTCACCCACACAAACACACACACACACACACACACACACACACACACACACACACACACACACACACACACACACACACACACTGCTTACTCCCTCTGTGCATCCACTTCCTCCTCCTCCTCCTCAGCAGTCAAAGCAGCAGAGGAAGGAGCATGACGACCCCTCAGGCCCTCGGAACTTGCCAGAGCTGGGTGTGTCCGTGCACTCTGCAATGAACGCGTGCAGTTCAGTGACGCGTACCTGCTCCTTTGTTTGGGCCTGTGGGAAGACAAGACAAAGCTGAAAATGTTCCTCATAATAATCTTAACAGTGATTCACAATCATGTTTCTGTAAAGACAGACTGTTCCCTTATTTTACATTTTTTTTGAAAAGACAGAATTTGATGACGAGTGCTGTACTGTATCTACCATAAAATATCCAAGTCCGAGCCGTTGGCCATTGTGTGGATTTGACTTTGAAAGAAAAAATTAACCTACACGCGTGAATGGTCCACCTTTATCCCACCTTTATTATTTTACTCCTTTTCTAAATCTAAAATATTGTAATTGGGCTTCATTTTTTTTCTTTTTTAATTAAATAATCTTTTGATATTCTCAAAGGACCCTCACATAGCCCTTAATGCCATTTGGACACTTTTCAAACTTTACATCAGCACCTTAAGGTTAATAATTTTAAACTCTCCACTGCTTCAACCAAAGCTGTTTTTCCTCCTTTTATCCATCTTTTCTTTCTAAAGTTAAGAAAAATAAGCATTTTTTTAAATAAATACAAGCATAACAGTCTACAGTTAAGCTAGCAGCTAAACACAGTTGTGCTTTGAGTTAGATGCTAATGTCAGCATGCTAACAACTATTTTGATAATCAATTTAATGTTAAAAATGTCAAACAATTGCTGGCTCCAGCATCTTAAATGCAAGGATTTTGTACTTTTTTGTCATTTATAATCATAAATGAGGTTTTGGACTGTTGGTTGGACAAAAATATGCAATTTTAAGATGTCATTTTGTGACATCACAGACTAAATTATCAGTTGGAAAAAAAAAAAAAAAATCAGCAAATTAATTGATGATCAAAATAAACATTGTGGCCAAGCCAAGTATTGGAAAACTTTTCACTGATGATGGCCGCCTGCTAAAAATGCAATGAAACAAGAGGGTAACTAAATGAAACCATACCATAATGGTGTCGTAGGCTCCGGTGATGAGCGCGATGAAGAGGGACAGCACCATGTAGATGAACAGGGAGATAAAGGTGTAAAGGTAGATCTGGCTGAAGATCCACACCAGTGTGCCGCTCTGCTCCATCTCAGCGAACGTTACAAACATGTCATCTCCGTTGATCAGAGAGAAGAGGCACTCTGACACCATGGACAGGGAGCGGAACTGTACACACAACACACATTACTCAAATTAAGACAAGTGGTATTAACATGACCAGAATGTTTTTTCCGACCTGTTGCACTGAAACGCAGGGTATGACACTGACGTCCGACCTCCGAGGTAAAAGGAATGCACTATTACTCTTTAGTCATTATTTACATAACAACTAATCTTCGCTAAAAGACTAGCCAAAGTTGCTACCATTTGAAGCCTCGCAGGTTCAGTAAGCTTAGTTTACGACCAATATGGGAAAACAGCTGACCTGCCTTTGCCCAAAAATAACTTAATCACCCTACCAGCACCTTTATATCGTATTGTTTGACCCATGGAATGAACTACAAGTCAGGACATCTTGGCTTCTGCTGTTACAATTTGGACTATTTTTGATTAAATCTCTAATCTGATCACTTATGACTCATCGGCCTTCCTGGAAGTGTGATACTAAATCGCCATAGTACTCCTTTAATTTTTAGCAAGGCTTTTAAATGCCAATTTTAGCATTATTCTTTATGAAATCAAACTTTTACAAATATTTTTGTATTTTGTTTGTTGAATTTGTTTAATTGTCCCCTTTAATTAAAATGTTGATGTCATATTTTTTGCACATAAGATTACTCTTTCTATCAGAACACAGGACACTGACATGTCAAGCAAACGTAATGAATCATAATATTTCTGTGTTTTCACGATTCATAATTAATAAATGTTAATGTTATTCTCATTAATTATAGATAGCTACAAAGATGATAAGCTAGAGGACATTTTATGATAATTAGGCTGTTCTGACATGTTCATGTGGTCTGAATGAGTCATGCCGGCTCATTCCTGGTCAGAGACACTGCAGGGTGTGTTTACAGTACCTTGGCATGATAGGGCCCGAGCACAATCCATCCACAGAAGCAGTATCCCATATAAATGGCAGCTGCACAGCAGCAGAAGCGGATGACATTTGGGAACGCAGCTCTTAGAGTCACAATCAAGATCTGTGAGATGAGGAGAGAGAGAGGAAATGAGCAGAATATATTTAAGTGTCGTGGTGCAGACACACAACAGAATGAAGAAAAAAAGATCCCTGCCACTCACATTTATATTTTTGTGTTTGTGTGTGTTTCACCTACATTGTATTTCTGAAAGAAGCTGAGGTAGCGGATGACTCCCACCCACACCAGCAGAGTGGAGGTTCCCAGCAGGATTCCACATATGTCGTATGATGACAAATTCTGCATCACAACGATGACATCATTAATTACTGTACAACTCTTCAACCAGAGAAGATCATTTTCTGTGTGTCATGTTACCTTGGACTCAATCCCAATTTTGATGAAGCTGCCTATAATGGTGAACATGTCGCTGACGATGAGCAGGATATACCAGCCGTTGATGAACTCCATCCTGTCTCCCCAGCTCACACTGCGGCCGAGTTTGTGTTTGAAAAACTGCACGTACTCCTAGTGAGGGAGAAGAAAGACGATCAATGAGATGGTAGTATATAGTGGTATAAGATAGCTGTGTTATGTTCTGTTTGAATTTACATAAAAATTTAATGGATATAAAAGCACATCACTGACGTGTTACACCTCATCTTTTGAGTCTGAACAAAAATGACAGTGCAAAGACAACAGGCTGTGGTTTGACACTGTGGTTATGTGTAATCTAATTTTCATCAGAATGTTGTCATACACTTCCTGTAGAGTGCTCAGTGAACGCAACATGAAAAACAAGGTATTTCAGAGATGTTCGAGGAGACAAAAACTTGAGGAGAAAACAGTCATTCTTAAAACTTTTTTCTGTCATGTATGCCTTCAAGCTCTTTATCAATTCTAGGGGAAACTACAAATAAAGCCAGCCAAGTTGAATTTTATTAAAATACAAGAGGCTAGAGAGTCAGCCCAACACTTTTATTTGTTTGTTTGTCACCACATGAATCATAGTCATGCAACTTTAGGTCCGTTCAGTGTTCACACCCTCCCAGCAGTGTCTCCACGCCCTCAGTCTGGGAACCACTTCCTTAGGGATTAAGTCTGGTGATATTTTCACATCAACAAATCCTATTAAAAGACCAAAACTAACAATAAATTAGTTCGACATCATAGTATTATCCGTAACCACAGCCTGACACTGAGTCATTTTGTTGCA
Source organism: Pagrus major (assembly GCF_040436345.1). Lineage (NCBI taxonomy): Eukaryota > Metazoa > Chordata > Actinopteri > Spariformes > Sparidae > Pagrus > Pagrus major. The sequence continues at coordinate 6,867,571 of NC_133237.1, forward strand.
CTGGCTGACATGTTCCTTCATGACTCAACTGCTGGACTGCAGCCTCGTCGCCTTATTGTGATCAGATCAGAAGAACTGTAATAATAATAATAATAATAATAATAATAATAATAATAATAATAATAACAACAACAATAATAATAATAATCATATAGCTTTCTTTTCGAAGCAGATTGCAGTTTATTAAGGTGGGCTTATAAGATGCCTATTGATCTTTATTGACCTATTAATTCCATTTAGACCTCGTTTTTAAAAACAAGAAAACTCCTTAGAATACCTTAATTTCTGCATATTTAAAATCAACAAAATATATTGAGCACAGTCTGATTGTTTTCATAAAAGAGAATAGTATGTACAAGGTGGAAATTTTACTGTCAGCAAGTAAAACAGCCTTTTCACAACACAGATATATAAATGTTTGGTCTGCTGCAGTCTTACATGCTGCAGCACGATGCCTCTGACGATGGAGCGCCCACACAGCAGCAGGGACAGCAGGCAGACGAACGCCACCAGCACATCAAAGAACTCCCGGGCATAGTTCTCCGCTGAGACAGGTGGAGCCAGATGACAGAGATCAAAGGTCATTGAAAAAAATGACAGATAAATCAGCTGACATTCAGAGTAAAATGAGTGAATATCTCCACAAATCATTGTGTCCATTACAGCTCATCCAGCACTCACCGTGTCCAGACACGTTGGGGTCTTTACACTCCTTTATGGAGGCCTGGTTCTGCAGACTGATCTTAACTTTACCGCTGTGTGCCATGTTATCCATGATGATCTGATAGCAACAAGAAACAGGGTAAATATGTGCAACCTGTGTGTATGGAAATCAGTTTAACAACTTTCATCTCAGCATGTGTGGCTGAATTATGACATGTTTCTACCTGTGCTGTACTGCGATGCAGGGAGTTCAGTGAAATATAAATACTAGAAGTGATCGCTCACCGTGATAGCAAACGTGTAGCAGTCAGGGATTTCATTGTTTATAATGGTTTGAATGTTGATGGCCTTCAGCTGAAAGTCAACTGTGACATTGATCAGCCTGGAGAAGAAAATACACAGAGAATTCAGCGTGAAAACTTGAAAAAAAAAAAAAAATTAACTCTTTTAAATGTTAAAAAACAATCATAATATCGTCTGACTTGTAAAACTTGAGAGTGAAATTCTTGTAGTCACTGTTTCCTGCAGCTGAACTGTAAGTCGGTGGATTCAGCCCAATACAATCTGGAAACAAAACAGAAAATAGCATTAGAGGAAGTAAAAAAATAACACATGAGGAAGTTTTAAAAACATGCAAAAGCATCTTTTTTTCACATCACGGGAAGTGTGGACACCACGCTTCCTCAAAGCTCTGAAATGCAGAGTCGTTCACTTGGAGATTTTTATTTGCCTTACTTTATTTTGCCGAAAGCCATCCCTGCCAAATCAGCAGGTGTATGCAAATAACTGATTTCCCAAAGCAGAGGATAGCGTGCTGCTACTAAAGTATATGGAAAAAAAAGCTTTTGTGTTTTTAGTGATAGGAACTATTTCCAGCCTTTGAAAGTAGGGCACAGTTGCAGGGCACATCTTGACATATGTGGAGCAGCAACACAATGACTCACTGACACAGTCGTTTCCCTAAGGCCCCCCAAAAAGTGCAATGAATAAACAACAAGGCTGCTGGTTAAATGTCAAATAGCCGGGGAGGAATTTACTGAACAACAGGCAGAAAAAACAAGTGAGGGACAGGAAGTTGCCCTACCGTTGATAACGTGGGGGTCAATGTCAAAGGTGTCGTTGACGGGGTCAATGGTGCCCCTGTAGTACCTCTGGCAGAGGGAGAGCGCACTTCCGTTTTCACCGACGCCCAACACGTATGCATACTGTCCCAGTGAGATCTGAGGTAGAGCCATGTACTGAGAGGGAAAGTGGGGAAGTGGAGCGAATTACAACGAGATACCAGAACAGCAACTTATAATGGTGCTCATTTCAGGTATCATTTCTTCTTCGCAGGGTGGACAAACTTTTATAACCACATCTGAAACTCCAATCTGAAACACATGCTAGGGCCCCTCTTTAAAGAGTCATTTCACCCAAATTACAAAAAGAAAACACAAGTTTTCACTCATCCACAATTGTTCGGGATGTTTCTGCACCCACTGCAATATAATGTAGGTGAATTTCTTCTGTGGTTCTCTCAACATTAAAGGTGCATTATGTAAGAATTTTAGTTTAAAACATTCACAAGTTAACTAATATTATCAAAAGAATGTGAAGAATTATCAGTTTTGCATTAGATCAAAGACATCAACGTATTGTGTTGTAAAGATATTTACTGAAGTGCACATGCTAACAAGCTAACCCCAGCCAGGCCTTTCTTCTAATACCACTCCAAGCTCACAGTCCGCATTGCTAGCTGCACTGCTAACTGAGCTAACGAGCTAATGGCAGCAACAGTTAGCAGCAGTTAGCAGTTACTTTAGTGATATGCCGCCCTGTACTAGAACATTATTCATAATTGTTGTCTCGTCTAGTACTTTGGTTTATGATCAAATACTGTATCTATAAACTATTAATGTTCCCATCAGCCACAGCTATACTTTGTGGTTAGTGCTATTTAGCAAATGTTAGCATGCTAATGTGCTTCATGACTCACTGCAATTATTATTGGGTTACCTGGTCAATGGCAAAGTGGATGTGGCTGTACAGTTCCTTCTGCGTGTGAACGGCCTGAGGAGCGTTGTCCTGATAACCCTTCAGGAAAAGGTGTTTGAACGCAGCTGTGTTCCCCTCTTTAAATGTCACCACCATCTGGTTGCTCAGTCCGAACAGCACCAACTGAGAGGAAGAGCCAGGGACAAGACCATCAGCTTCAACAGTGCAGACAGTCGCAGAATATTAGTATGACTCAGATAGTATAGAATAAAACAAACATGTTTTTGGACTGCAGTGTGCAACATTATCTGATGTATCTGATCTAAATGGTGCTTAAAATCAAATCATAGCACAAGGCTGTATCCACCTGCACAGTCACAATGATGATTTTGAGCAGCTGCAGGCCCAGCTTGAAAGGCTTCCGCCCCTTGGCGTGGTACTTATCACAAGGGCTCATGAAGAAGTACTTAAGCTTCCTCCTCAGGGCCTCCTCCTCCTCCTCTTGCTTCTGCTGGGGCTCAGCGCCCACCAGACAAGTGGGACGGGGGGTCCCAGCCCCATAGGAGGCCACGGAGGAGAGGAGCCTGTCCTTCTCTGAGAAATACAAAGAAAACAATGACTTTAGACGGGAGATCAACCTTTAACATTGTCAGCTGTGGTAAAATGATTAAGAGGCACTTGAGAAATTTAGAAAACAGTTTTTTGGTTTTTTAAATCAGTCATAATCGAAGCAGAAGAGGCTTTCAGAGTCAAGCTAAAAAAAAAAACGTATTCAAGCAATTGTGGGTAACCTTTGCATTTGATGTCTAATTGCTCCTGTATAGTTTCTATTGTATACATATTTAATTACTCTCTTTAAGTTGCTCTATCTGTACTGTGTTAGTGTAAGAACTGTATTTCCCCTCTGGGGATCAATAAAGGCTGATCTTGCTTTATATTGCTGCTTAATAGCATCTCCTATTCAAAATGTAACAATGGATTCGTAGATCTGCAGCTATTTTGATGACTGATTCATTTTAAAGCAAAAATACTTGCTGCTTCTCCTCATCCTACATTGCAGTAGATTAAATATCTTTGGTCTGTTGATCAGAGACACCAAACACTTGATGACCTCACCTCTGATCTGTCCCTTTAAGCTTTGATTCACCTGTGTTGGTAATCAATCATAATGCAAATATGATGAGCTTGAGCATATTGCTTAAAGTGAAACCTGCGCAGTAAGTAATAATAGGATGCAGCCGCAGCAGCAGCAGCAGGTGAATCTATGTAATGTTGATATGAAGCCTTTCCTTTGGCAGACACGATATACATCACATCGCTGCCTCCTATAAGAGAGCACAGATTGATTGTCGCCATGAAGCCGTGCAGAGGATCACTGATGTACTGACTAACCTGTGGCGCTGTCCTGGATGCAGGTGTAACTCGAAGACGCCATGGTGATGTGATGTGATCACGCCGGGATGATGGACAGTACCGGAGCTGTGAGTGGACTCATATTACGAAAGCCTGTCGGATAAAACTCAGACATAAAGGCTGCTCGCGCTGTGTCGCAGTGTATGGATGACACATAGGTAAACACATCGCAGCTTCCTGGTAAAGCATGTGACGTCATCACGTGACTAACGCTTTTGTTGTGCTGCTGCTAGGAGAGCACGAGCTGAACGCTGAGCATGTCAGCTCTGCAGCAAATATCTGCTGTCGACTCAAACTCACGTGTCATTTTGCATTTTGTTTTTATCACATTTTTATTAAACAGACAAAAAATAAACAGTGACATCAATGATAAGTACAAGAAGCACATCATGAGCAGGGCCATAGCAACCATTGTAAATAACTGAGGACATTGATATTTTGGGAAATAGGTCCCTAATGACAGGAGACTCATAGCACTCATGTCTGTATGGCCACTTAGCCTAGCTTAGCACGAAGACTGGAAACAGGGGGAAACAGCTAGCCTGGAGTATAACCCCCAGTAAAAACGTGGTGCTGTACTTAAGTACAATTTTTACGTTCTTTACCTAAGTATTTCCTCTTTCTGTTGCTTTAAATTTCTACTCCACCACATTTTGCAGGCACATATTGTACTTTTTACTCCACTGCATTTACTTGATAACTATATAGCTACTATGCAGATTGCATGCTCCATCGGAGACAGTTTATAATGAATTTATAGCCAATCAGATTAAAACAAAACAAAAATAACATCGATTAATCAGAAGGATTCTGAATATTGAATCTGATAATCAGCCTGGTCAATAATCAGACAACCCACTGTATACATACATACATACATGTAAATGTGTAGAATTATTTTACTTTTACTAGTGCTGTTGATACTTAAGTACATTTAATATAACATTATTTACTTACTTAATCATATGGGTGACTTGCATTTTAACCAAAGTCTTTTTTGAGAGAGCCAGGATACAACTCTTTATGCTAAGCTAAGCTAACTGGCTGTGGCAGCTTCAATTACTGTAGTCTGTAGATGAGAGTAGTATTGATCCACTGATATGTGCAACATTTTGGAAATACAAATAAGCAAATTTCCCAAAATATCAAACTATATCAAAACATATTTTTCTAACTATTCCTTTTATTTCTGTCTTTTTTGTCATTGCAGTTACATGGTAGTACATCTTCACCACTTGGTCACCAGGATGCCTCGGCCCTCAAATGCATTTTACAGAACCCCACAGTTCTGTATTTCATGACTCATTTGCCTTTTTTTTCACTGAACTGACTTAATCATGTCTTTGTCTATGTTTTGCTTTCTGTCTGTTACTAATTAACCTCTCCTCCCACCCCCCACCCCTCTCTCTCTCTCACACACACACACACACAAAATAAAATAATAATACAAATACAACAAAATAAAAACAATTAGAGGACGTCATTGTTGTCAATGGTAGCTACGGCCCTGATTATGAATCTATTTTACAGAGACGAAACATGCAGCTGGAGCTGAACTGGAATGAAACAGAGAAAAAAACAACTGAGAAATATTCTCATGAGTCTGGACCTTCTGTAAAATAACATGCTCTTTACCGAGGTACTGTGACACCAATTTTTTTATCATCATCAGAAAAACCAGGGATTTAATAGTCAGTTGGCCAATGTTTAAGGATTGTTTTCTGATTGTAAGCTGTTGATTTTTTTTCCCCAACTCATTGATTTAATATTTAGTCTGTAAAAAAAGACAAAAATGTGTAAAAGGCCCGTCAACAAATTCCCAGAGCCCAATGTGACATTATTTAACTACAGATATTAACTTTAAATATACTGTGAGCTTAAAAATGCGAGACTTACTGTTGAAAAACAACAAATTAATGTGGTGAAAGTCCAAAATGTTCATCTTTTATGATGAAAAATGTGACATGAAACTACAAATCAAAAGTGATCTTCAGTAAACAATTTGTGTCACTTCATGAGGTATAACAGGAGTGAGATGATCCACAAGAACTTGTACAACTGAGCCGACTAGCTGCATGTTTTCCTCTCTACGTGTGGCTCAGTATGGTGCAGTCATCCATCCATCCATCCATCCATCAAGTCACCAAAAGTTACCACAAGGAAATTCAGTCAGGAACAAACACTAGCCTGGACCTGGATGATTTATCTTCAACCTGTATTAATTAACCACACTCTCCCCAGTTTTCCTTATCTGCCATCCAAAGCCTTGTCTCTGGCTATGACTGACTCATTAAACTTTATCATTAGCGTGGTGCCTTTGTGCCAGTGGGCAGTGACCTTGGCGGGGAAGCCGCTGTGTGTGAGGATGGCCTCCACGATGCCTGCGGTGAAGGCAGCGCAGTTCAAGCTACTGTTCTCCTTGGGCACAGAGATGTACGCATTGATAAGTGGCTCCTTTTCTATGATGTAATATGTCTTGTCATCATCGTTGGCCTGCTCCAGCTTGTCAGCCTCCTTCCCGAACAAAGACTTCCACACGTTGACCTAAAGGAAAGAAAACTGTTAAAAAGTGGCTGAACTCTTAAAATGAATCAGCTGTGCTTTACATTTCACTCACCTTGATGAAGAGCAGCATGTTGAGCACTTTGGTCTCCCTCTTCCCGTTCTTCTCTCTCAGCACCAGCACGTCCAGCATGCTGGCTCCCACGCTCTGGCCCATGTCCGCCAGGCGTGTCTGCAGCTCGGACACAGAGTATACACGGCTCTGACAGTACTGCACCATCTCTGAGAACAGGAGGGCAAAAGCACTCACGCTGACTTCAGTCTTGGGTCGGGTCAGGGGTCGCTCCAAGATGTTGGATTTCCCTCGAGTAAACCGGGTGTCCATTTTCTGTTGGAGACAGCACTGGTAAGGATCTACTGAAACACATAATGTATGTAGATTATTAAAAACTATACAGTGTTGTTAGCTAGTGGACAGTTCTTCTGCTGTTGGCCATTTTAATGGAAATTGAAAAATTATCTAGCACATATTTCTTTGCCTACGAGTGACTGACTATGATTTGATTTGACACTCGAATATCGACAGATTTGTGTCGAGGGCAAAATAAACATCCATATGTATAAAGATCAGTCTGAACTAAACACCACGATCGCATGAAAACTAGTAAAAAAATAATCATGCAATAAGTGCAATATCCAAATCGCAAGAAATGCAACTATTTTACAAAGATCAAATGTGTCACAAAAACAACATTTTAATGAAATTTTGTAGCGCTGCAGAGCTTTTTCTCAAGATGTAATAAAACATGTTTGTTTGGAAGAGACCGGGAGAAACTACCATAGTATGAACAGTATGGAAAATCTTCTGATGGTAGAAAATACATAAATGATATTCATGTTATACACTGTCACATCACCCTAACCCCAGGATAAACTGACAGAGATCCAATGATGCTGTCACTTTCCTGTTTGGATACGGTGATCTCTGATATGTGCACTAACTACAGAATATAAATGAAAGCAGTCAGTGTGGTGACAGAAGTCTGTGGTTCCCACACACCCACCATGTTGACAAAGATGCTTCATACAGAAGGCATGCAGTTCTAAGATGAAGTATTCTTGCAGGCTAACAAAACTAACATGAGCACGGCAACTAAGGTAATCCAACTAATCAAGGCTTTTTCAGGTCAATGGTTTAATCTGTTCAATACCAAAATAATAAGTAAACCTCCATCTTAAGTTCCCAGAACCCAACGTAGCAAGTAGCAAGTCTTCTCACTTGAGCTGAAAACAGATTGTTTGGCATGCTGCTCTCATAATTCTGCATTTTATTTCCTGTTGATCAACTAAGAAATTAATTGACTAATAGTTTCAGCACCACAGTCACATACTATAAGTAAGTACATGCATTAATATGCGTCATTTAGCGGAATGACATCACAATAGTCACCCCTCACTCAGCACCGTGGCGAGGTTTGTTGTTACAGAGAGAATATGTGCAGCTCTTTAGCTAGCTCTCCCTACATCACACTCACGGGACATCTTTGCCTAATATATACAAATTAAACCTCCTATCAGCCTTAAACCAACACACGGTGTTCTCTAATCCACCAACTGTGTAGTTTGAGTCTGTCAAACCCCAGCACAGCTGATGACCATTAGCTGTTAGCTCTCTCTAGCCACAGATGCTAACTGCTACTTCCTGTTCAGTTAACTGCACGCGAGCCCTTCCCAGACTACAAACAAAGACAAAGACAGTGTAGAAAACATGTGGTCAGTTATCCTGAAGTCTATAAGAGAGGTTTTTGAAGATAAACGAACCTTGTTGTAGATATATCAGCTGCTGTACAGGTTTTCTTCTTCTTCTCCTTTTTCCTCCTCCTTCTTATGTTTTGATTACTCGCCATGAAGCGCACAGCGCCCCCTACTGCACCGGAGCCTGCACTCTACACACATTCATCGCATTAGGCTTCATTTCTTTACAATATTTAGACAATATAAACAGCAGTTAATTAGCTACATGTACAATATTTGCTAAGTTTGCTAAATAATGAACACCGGAAAAGCTCTATCTCTGCCATAAGATTAGTCTCATATTCCTTAATTATTCTTAAGTTATTCACAAGCTCCACCCATTGCCCATGTTTTTAATGACCTACAGTAGTCTGCACATTCTTTATACAACCATACACCAACATTTTATTTATTTTATTCTGATCTATTTGTATTTAATAGTTTATTTGACAGGATGACAAGAAGTGTGAAGGAGCCAGAGTAAGTCAACTAGGTTGTTTTTATTTCTTGTCCTTGGCAAAATGTCAAAAAGTCACCCTAAAATAAGTAAGAATAACCCCATATGTCTCACATATGTCTCATGTAAACTGGCTGCATTTTTATGAACCGGTAGCAATGTTGGGAAACTACTTGAGGACATTAACTGCAAGGGGACGAAACAGGAAAACTTTCTGGGGCCCAGCCACCCAGGGGGGGGGGGGGGGGGGGGGGGGGGGCGTGGAGGCCAGCAATAATCATGTTCATCATGATATTTGACAACCACATTTTATTTTGAACCAAAACTCTCACCATTGCTTATTAAAATAATAAAAATAAACATGTTATCTTTTGTTGCTTTAGTAAACTGTAGCCTGTTTTATTGTCAAAATCCTCTCTCCTGAAAATGATATATTTGAGCCATATTTCACAACATCAAAATTGTGCCGCGGTCGGCTGACCACATGACCTCAGCAATTTAATGACCCAAACTAACTACTTACTGAATTTCCTTGCTATGCCAGGACCTGCATATAAATCATGATGCCAGAAAAGAAAGAAGTACAAGCATGAGCTGGCAAGAGCTTCAGACCCAAATAATAATGTAATGTCCACATTTCAGAAAGCAGGAACCTCATCTGTGGACGGGCCAGTGCACGTGACACGCGTTTCTCACGGGTTGCTGTTAGGCATTTTTTTTCTCTGTTGCTTTCAAACAAATCACACTTACAGACCATTTTCATCACATACATTATGACTTGTCATGTCAGGAAAGGCACATTTAAAATCTTTATCTCTATAATGTTAATGATGACTCACTTTCCACAGTCAGTGCATTCTAATGTTATAAGTTACACCTGTGAAATGTCTGCTGTTCTTTTCAGTTCAAGCTTCTGTGTACTGTATTTTTCTCCTGAGTCATGTTCACTCCATCCTCAAAAACTGTTTATGTTTATAATGAATGCTTTCATTTTATTTTTATGAACCGGTCTTTATTGTTACAGATCACAGTGATTACAGATTCATATCTCTGACCTCTTCTTCTTACTTCTGCAGTGTAATTTCCAGTTCACACAAAGAGAACATCCACTTCCTGTTCTTGTCATCATATGACTGCTATAAACCCTGATATGTGGCTTTTGGTCAACACATTGAATGCATTTAGCACATGGCTGCATTTCCATCAATGTCAGCAGGCACATATAATTCTGACCTGTGGATTAATCTGTGGGTACACACATATGATTCATGGGTCTGGGACTTCCTCAGATCATTCACAAGAACATGCTTATTGCCTCAGAGAGGAGTGCCAATGATTTGCACAGTCGTGGAGGGTTTGCTATTAGCAGATTTTTCCTCCAAGAAGGTTTCACAAGCACCGGCTGATTAAAGAACACACATTTGATGACTGAGAATTATTACAGAACTTGAGAATTTCTCGAAAATGTCCAGCTCGCTCACATCGGCGCTGCGTGTGTGCTGTGTCCGGGAAGACCTCAAGAGTTAAGTGCAAACAACTCCCCTCCACAGGTGCAAGTTTCCCACACTGCTTTGCTGGCCACACCAACAAATTGAACGCAGGCGTATCTACATATGTCCACAGCTGTTACGTAACCAGCCACTTACTCTGTATAAATGGGAGAGGCACATAGGTTAGAGACATTTGGAGCTTGGAGCTGGAGGTGTTCAGGATGGATACAGGCTGCTGGAAACACACCCTGACCCTGATGGTGGTGGGCTTGGTCGGCGCGTGTGCAGAAGGTAATCATGATATTTGTTGATGTTTTCACCAGTTTGTGAGATGCGTTGTATGTAATGGTAATATTCAGATGATTTGGTTTTTTTATAATGAATTATGATTATGAATCTCCGGGTTTATCTTTATGACTATATATCTATACGGCAGATTTTTTTTTTTCAGTGAAGAATTTTTATCCTGTTGAGCATAATTAATATTACAATATTTAAGTTATAATTATAATATAATACATAATGTAATAATATTGAAAGTATAAATAATACTCTGAAATGAAAATCAATCTGGGCCCCACTCACACTCTGTGGGCTCACAGTGATCAGCTATCGCTCCTGTACAAAAACCTGAATTCAGGAACATCTTCATCTGTAGCTGTTATTTGGTTAATCAGTAATGAAGTGTTTAAGGAAGTCTGCATAATCAGACGTACAGTCGTGGTCAAAAGTTTACATACACTTATACACAAGAAAATGTATATCGTGGCAGTCTTCAGTTCCAATGATTTCTCCAGCTCTCATGTTTCTGTGATGGAATGAGAGGAACACTTTGTCACAAAAAACATTCATGAAGTTTGCTTCAAATTTATTATAGGTCTGCTGAAACCAAATCTGCTGGCTCAAAAATATACATACAACAAATTGAATAAGCAATTTTGGAGATGTAGAAACACTGTGTGAATCAAATGTTCTTTGTAGCATGGCCTCTTAACTTCTTTTGACTGATAACAGCTGGTTTGGCTTGTTTGATACACCCATTAGACTCAGCCACAAACACTACAATGGGAAAGTCTAAGGAGCTCAGCATTGATCTGAAAGAGCCCATTATTGATTTGAACAAGTCAGGAAAGTCCCTTGGAGCCATTTCAAAGCAGTGCCAGGTCCCAAGATTAACTGTGCAAACAACAGTTTGTAAGTATAAAGTGCATGGCACAGGTGTGTCACCGCCACCATCAGGAAGAAAACACAAATATCACCTGCTGCTGAGAGAAAACTGGTCAGGGTGGTCAAGAATCAACCAAAAACCACCAAAGCTGCTGGAAGACAGGTGTCAGTGCCCACAGCCAAGTGTGTTTTGCATCAACATGAGCTGAGAGGCTGCCGTGCAAGAAACCCCAAGAACACCACACCTACTGTCAAGCATGGTGGTGGTAGTAGTATGCTGTGGGGCTGTTTTGCTGCCAGTCGATCTGGTGCTCTAAAGAAAGTAAATGTAATAATGAAGAAGGAGGACTATCTCCAAATTCTTCAGGAAAACCTAAAATCATCAGCAGAAGATTGACTCTTGGGTGCAAGTGGGTGTTCCAACAGAACAATGATCCAAACACACATCAGAAGTGGTAAAAGAACGGATCAATGAGGTTAGAACTGAGGTTTTGGAATGGTCTTCCCAAAGTCCTGACTTAAACCCCATGGAGAACATGTGGACTGTGCTGATGAAACAAATCCGTGCCAGGAAGCCAACAAATTTAGTTGAACTTCACTGATTCTGTCAAGAGGAGCGGTTAAAAATTCAGCCAGAGGTCTGCCGGGAGCTTTTGGATGGCTATCAAAAGCACCTTACTGAGGTGAAAATGGCCAAGAGACATTCAACCAAAGAATTATTGTATGTATATTTTTGAGCCAGCAGATTTTTTCACATTTTCAGCAGATCTATAATAAATTCATTATTGAACCAAACTTCATGAATGTTTTTGGTGACAAAGTGTTCAACTCATTCCATCACAGAAACACGACAGCTGTAGAAATCATTGGAACTGAAGACTGCCATGATTTACATGTTCTTTACAAGTGTATGCAAACTTCTGACCACGACTCTATCAGCATTTTCAGCTTTATTTTTTACTGTAATTACCGGAACTTTCATTATAATAGAACATTATTACTGTCACTGTGTGAATTTTACCCTGAGCAACAAGGCAAACACGAGACAGGATCACTGTATTACTGTAGTTAATGATTGAAGAGAACTGAATAAGACTTCACTTCATGTTTCATTTGCAGAATTAAGGTGAATTAGTTTTCAGTTTTCAGTACTGTACAGTTTTGAGCTACTTTTTTTTATGCCACTTTATCTTGAATTAATAGTTATTTCACTGTTAGAAAATAATAATAATAATGTTCATAACCTTTAATAATATTGGATACTGGATTATTTACTGGATTATTTTATACTTCCTCTTTCACTGGTTCCCACCAAGTGCTACCCTGGCGTATTGCACCACAAAAGTAGCAGAATGAAACTTGAGAAACTTAAAGCAACATTATGTAGAAATTGGCATTTTGTCCAATTTGTGCAACATCGCTGTTGTAAATACAAATCCCAGGTTGGTAACAATGTTATGTCCTGAAAACTTGTATCTTGCAGTAAACATGTATGTAACACTGTGATCCTACTCTCTCACTGAAGTTACATAGCGCAGAAACAAGTGATGGGGGGCAGAGTGGCTGAGACAGAGAAACTATTCACCCTGTTACAAGACACTGTACCATCAACGTGATTTTTAAGCTGTTATTTTAAGGTGAAAAAGTGACATAGTTTTGCTTTAATCGCATGATACATACAAGTATATGCTGTACAGAACCAGTCGCTCCAATATTAAAACTGAAATTACAGCTATTGACGGTTATTAAACTTCTCTGATGCTGTTAAGGGTGCACCCCAGTCATAAAATAGTGTGTGTGAGAGGGTAGGGGGGTCGTTTTGGGATACAGACCTAGTTTAAGGTTATCTGGGGCTGAAGAGATTAGTTTTCATCTGAATGACATTTATGTGTCACTGCTCTCGTCTCCAGCATCATTTTCCTGGCACATGAATGACTTCATCAAGGCGGTGAAGCAGGTGGAAGACGGGGACCCTGGGTCAGAGCCAGTGGCTGTGCTGAAGAGGCTGCGCAGGGCAGCTGGCCTTAATGATGCATTCATTCAGCACTTCCTTGGCAACGCTGACTCCGGGGTTTCTGGAATGGATGCTGGCCTCTCAGTTTACATTAGAAAGGCTGTGCAGCACAGGGTGACTGAAGGTGCCCAAGAGGAAGGTGTGGTCCTGACATCTGATGGCACCACTGTTGCCCTGACACCACTCCTCCTGGGCATCGAGGCTGGACTCCTCTCCAGGTCTGAAGGGCGTGGTGTCCGGGGCCTGTACCAGCTCACTCTCACCAAAGACCTGGCCCTTCCTTCCAGTCCCAGCTCTCCTCTCACCCAGTTTCTAGGACCTGACGGCTGCTGGGACAGTTTGACCTCTCCTCAAGTCTTCACCCTGTCAGACAGCCCCTCTCTGCTCACCAATGCTCAGATGAACGGAGGCATGGACGGCGTGGTTCTAGGGATGGATGCCAGATCAAGACGTCCCCTCAAGCTCAGCAGTCTGCTGACAGAGTACTACTGCCACCAGCTGGACAGCAGAGGACTAGACGCCGCCCCACGCCTCATCAGCCGACGCCGCAGGGAGAACTTCAGAGGGCTGGTGAGCCCTCCAGTGCTGACCAGACAGGTGGTGAAATCAGCAGAGCTGCAGCGGAGGCTGACGGGCCACTCAAAGATGGACGTGAAGAAGAGGAAGGAGCTGATGGCTGTGGTGAAAGAGGGAATGAAAGAGTTTGTCCATAAGTACATAGGTGAGTATGAGACCAAACTGTAAACAATTGTTGTCTTTCAATTTGAGAATAATCCACACTTTGTTGTCAGCCCTTCTTAATTATTAGAAATATATTATCTGAAGTTAAAACCCCTTGAGATGTATCAAAAAAGTTACAACCTTCGACTTAACACAATCAGGAGAAAAGACAAATGACCAATCCATAAATAGATAAAGGAATAAAGGAACAGTGATTACATTACTGGGAACATAGGCAATTTGTCTTAAGATGAGAAAATGCTTTTTTTTCTAAATAAGACAAATGATGACAGAGAACGGATATTACAGGTAATTTACTGTGATCAAAAGGAGCCTGAAACATAAAAGCTTTTTTACCAATTTTCTTTTCTTGGATACAAGGGGGACCATAAAGAGACTCTGATCAGAGATCTTTAATGAATAATTTGATGTGTAAGGAACAAAACATGTTTAAACAATTTGGATAATTAAAGTTTCTGCATTTAAAAATAAATCAATGCTAATAAAATTGATGTTTCATATCCAGATGGAGCCAGCAGAGTGTGTCTAACATTATGTAATGGTGTACAACATAAGAATAGCCCAATATAAGTCTTCAGAGTCTGTTATGTTTAACACTGAGGAGAACATGCCATGGTCGATGTGTGGTGAGTCAATCCACACACAAAGATATATATATTTTTTTCCACTTTCTGAAGAGATCTACCATAGGATTGGGCCGATGAACGCTGCCATCGTCCATCACCGATGGCTGACAGCCACCAACTACTAAACCCATGACCAACATAACATCGTGATTCAAAAGGCTCCCCAACAGAGAGCACAATTAAGTGGCGTGTCCCCTCAGAGTTGCCACAGGGCAAGAGTTGTTGTTGTTTGTAATATGTGGGGAGAGGAAATGAAAAGAAGCATGTTGCTGCCCAGTGCACTAACATTATGTCTCCATGTCCTGTTTATTATTTTCTTATTTAACCAGCTCAGTTAGGTGAACCCAAGACACTCGGTTAAATTTGTGGCTGCAGTGTTTATTTTGCCATTTTAACACAGTTTTCTTAGCTTAGCTTCCTTGGCTAGTTGCCCATTGTTGTTTTGTGCATATGAGGCTGAACAAAGCTAAGTTATGGATATGTGGTGTAGAGACGAGGGCGCTTTTAAACCTGGCACAGGGATGTATGTCGGTGGTAACGGTAGGTAGTTTCCCCTGCAGGGTGAGACAGATCGAGATTCATGTCAGAGCAGCTGTGGGAAACAGCAGCGGCTACATGGGTGAGCTAATATGCAACTGCTGCCTTACGACAACACTGGGGGACACGCTGCCTAAAATTCATAAACAACAATGTCGTCGTCCATCACGATGTTTCATTGTAGACATCGTCATATGCCAATTTGGCAGACATCGCCCAACCCTAATCTACCATAATAGACCATATTCACATGGCAAGTTCAGGGCGGCAAGCAAAAAGCTGGGATAATGTGGAAATCTGACAAATTGTTAACATTTCACCACTTCCTGATTGATCGGCAACTGAAAAGATGATGGATAATGACAATCAGCTAATGTTAGCTGTTGTCTAACAGAAGCTAATGGGATATTATCAAATATGTTTTACTTTGAAATATGACCCCTTGCCCCTCCTGATTTTCACTATCCATTGTCTTTTCCCACCCTCTTTCCCACCCTGAGTGTGATGTCACAGGAAAATGGCCGCAGAGTGAATATGGTCTGTTAACCAACTCCAAATCCATCCAAAGAATTGGATTTGGAGTTGAGGTTCTGCCTCACACCAAGAAGCACTGAATAGGTCTTTTTTTAAAATGAGCAATAATTTGTTAGCTGACAAACAATTTTGTAGATTATTAAAATCCGATTGCAGGACCTCTTGAATTTGTGAAATAATGGTGTCATCTTCTTATAGTTGTACACAAAAACTGGAGAAAGCGTGTTAGATTATTCATAGAAAATAGAGAAAAGTAGTGGTCCTAAAGTTGCCCTGAAGCACACCTCTCTGCTCAGTATGCAAATCTGATTCACATCCTCCCAAAACAACACATTGCCTACCAATAACATGAAGCTTGTCCAAAAGAAGACAGTGATCCACCACATCAGAAGCTTTTCAACAAATGTTGCTCCTGTGAGCAGACACAACTTCGTCAATGAATTTTAAGAGAGCACTACCTGTGGAAAAATTGGACCTGAAGCCAAATTGATATTGAGATATTCCATTCACAGATACTAACCTTCACTGTTGATGTGTTTCAGATTGTCCGCCCATCATTCCTCGCTGTATGTGGGGTGCAAAGCCGTACAGAGGAACTCCCACCAACCTTTCCCTCCCTCTCTCCTTCATGTACATCCACCACACTTCCACACCGAGCCAGCCCTGTCTGACCCTTGAGCAGTGCTCTGCAGACATGCGCTCCATGCAACGCTTCCACCAGGAAGACAGAGGCTGGGATGACATAGGATACAGGTAAATGCAGTCAGGTTTTCAGCTCTCTTGCACATGTTAAATATACAGTACATATGTGAAATTTTGCACCCAGATTGCAAAGTCTAAGATACGCTGTTCTCCTGAAGCTTTGTCGCAGGCTCTGACGGGTACATCTACGAGGGCCGAGGCTGGCTATGGCAAGGAGCCCACACCCTCGGACACAACTCCATAGGCTACGGTGTCTCCTTCATTGGAAACTACATGGTCAGTCTGCCCTCCCAGCATTCCATGGGGCTGGTGAGGGATCAGCTGGCATCCTGCGCTGTCGGTGGAGGGCGACTGATTGCCAACTACACGGTGCAGGGGCACAGACAGGTGGTGAACACTGCCTGTCCTGGAGATGCTCTCTTTAATGAGATCAAAGGCTGGGAACACTTTGGGACAGGTACATATGAGTATTGACACATCAACAGGGGGTGATGATCTTCTAGTGGAGTGTGTAACAATATCAGTCAGAGACATTGTTGATTGAGTGAGTTTACTTTGATACTTTAAGTACATTTGGTGACAGAGACACCATTCACCCTATTACAAGACACTGTAACATCAAAATGATTGTGAAGCTGTTATTTTAAGCTGTTAAAAAAGTTACATTATGTTGTTTTAAGGCGGACGGATTTTTATTTGTACTGTTACACTGTGTATTACTGAAAAACCTGGTCCACTGCTGCACAACTGTTTCACCTATTTTATTTAATATTTAATTTCCTTCCTTTCAGGAGTTCCAGAAAAGAAATCAATGATGAGATGAAGAGCTGGATAAACCAAAATATAACACAATAAATATTCGTCTAATTCTTATTATCTAAGTGTTGCCATTTTCTTTTGATCACTATGAACACCTGTGTTGATTGAAATCTCATGTGATTACTGTGAAAAGCATTGGTGGAAAGGGACATTGTAGTTTTTAAAACCTACAATGACTTAAAACCACTGACAGGTGACCTCCCCCCAGCAGGACAATGAGCCCTGCCACACCATAGAAACTGCTCGAGGGATGTGACGCAGGGCTCAAGGCATTGACCTGGCCTCCAAATTCCCCGGAGCCCAATCTGTTCAAGCATCTGTGGGACGTGCCAGAACATTTCTAATCCATGGAGGCCCCACCCAGCAACATACAAGACCCAAAGGATCCACTACAAACGTCCCGGGGCCAGACACCACAGGACACCCCGGAGGTCTTATGACCATGCCTTGAGTCATCGGGGCAGAGCTGTTTTGGTTGCACAAGGAGAACTCATAATATTAATCAGGTGGTTTTAATGTTGTGGCTGGTCGGTATGTCAATATATAGCAAATGTATTATGTAAATGTATATACTATGCTCATGTAAAGAGTGAATACTTCAGTCATAGACAGTAATGAGCTACGTTTACAGGTGCTTGTGCTTTACTTGAATATGTCAGAATATGTTGAATATGGCAGATTCAGAAAGAGATTTGGAAAAAAAATCCAAACTCAGAATTTAAATTTGTACAATATTCATGAGGTAATTATACAAGATCAGAAATATTTATGTTCTCAATAAGTGAATAAACAAGATGTTCTCAGAGGAAAATAAGGTCCCCACAACACTGTCTGAAGCTAGAAAGGTGGCAGGGTCCGCCACATATAAACAAAGTAAAACAGTGTGTTGTCCTTTAAGGTCAGTTTGTTTATTCAGTCATATAACAAAGAGAGTTTGATTATTCAGTTTGTTAAAAAAGTGTAAATGCAGATCTTTCTCTTCTGATTAAAACGTCTTCCCAAAAACTACATAGTGCATCACTTTACATTAAAGTGACACATGACTACATCAATAATCCAATAATACACTGTATAATAATACATTTTTCTGAAATGGCCCATTCTGCATAACCAGTACTTTTACATATGGTACTCTATTTTTGACACTAATAGTTTTGTTAAGTACTTTAGTGACATTTTAAAAGCAGGACTCTTCTGCACTGTGGTATTATTACTGCTAAAGTATCTAAGTACTTCATCAAAATCTGGTGAAAAGTGCCCTTAATGGTACAAACACACTGTCCCATCCACCAGTAGGAGGCGCCAGAGGACCATGTAATAACCAGCAGTGAGGCGTTTATTGATTTGCAGCATTTAGGAAATATTGTCACATAAACTGATTAATAAACTGTGTACAGCTGCTCTGGTCTCATAGCCAGAGACACAGTCATGGTGTGTTTTATAGACATGTAATTAACTCCAGTGGTGGATGTGTGGCCAAAACACATGAAGGCAACTGAAACTAAATTGGCCCAATTTATAATTAATACCTGAGCTGTTGACGTTAAACAAATCCCGCTATAATAAAGGTGATCGGTATGAAGTGTGGACATATTTCACTCACATTTCCCCGCAGATTTAAGTGTCAGGGTGATTTAAAAACGCGTCGCAACGCAAAGCCGTCCACGCACACATCAGCGTAAACATGCTGAAATGCGTTTAAAATCGCGTCGCTCGTAAAAGTTGAACTTATTCAACTTGTCTCTGGTGTTTCGCTCGAAACTCTTTCTCGTCGCCCTCCCCGTCGACGTTACGTACGCAGCCGTGGCGTGCCTGCAAGCCAAATAACATGGAGTCCTCTGCCTGGCATCTTCCAGGGATCCATGCAAAAAACCTGAGCGGCGATTAAAACAGAGCAAGTTTGTCCATGGGAGCGGTGAAAGCCTCGGGCGAGCATCGTCTCGGGGCGTAAAAAAGCTTCGGCTCCGTCCTCAAAGTATGACGAACGGTGCTTAAAGAGGCAGCCTTTCACTGCGATCCGCAAACCAGGCCGATTTCAGTGAGTATTTGCACTAAAGAAAAAAACTGCAGCTTATGGGCGTTTTGGGGTTTAAAAGGCGTTGTGCGTGGATGTATTGTTGTTGTAGTCACCTGACGGCGGCTGGATCGATATCAGCCACGTCCTCTGATGCAACAGAGGCCAAACCCGTGGGACACCTTGATGTACCCGGGCATTTTGCTGCTTTTCACAGGGGCAGCAGGAGAGAGGACATGGGCCTGAATATAAAGGCCACTTATTTATGTAACCATTTGGGCGCCCTATTTCATTCTTTAAGACCAGACATATTGTGAAAATAGGTCAGCCAGTCCGAAAACTGCAGCTGGCAGAAACACAAAAATACTGAGGACAGCCAAAACACGACACATTCTGCAGATTTGACACTTTCATGTTGTCTGAAATGCTTTTCTGATTCTTCTTTACATTCTGCAGGCTGTTATAAAGACATTTTGTCTGCAGGTTTTTGCAGTAAGGATGAAACTTGTAAGCCATTAGAAACTTTTGATTTGTTAGTGTGTGTTTGTTTCCAGAAGAAGAGGAGGCTGCACGATGTAGGCAGGCTGGTCACCAGTGGGACTCCATACTGTTCTCTGGGGGACTATGGAGCCAGAAGGGCGACCCCTAACCCCAGGGACCAGCTATGGGCCCCCACCCTTCAACTCAGCACAAAACCCTTCCACCCCAGACTTCCTCAACTGCACCTTACAGGTACGACATCATCAACTGTATCGTTATCATTGCATAGGGAAGTTGGTCTGCAGTGACGGGCCACACAGCCGCATACACTTGGCCCAGATGTAGTAGCCAGGACAAGGGTGCCCGTGACACAGGCCTAGATCTGGACCAGCTGTGGCCCGTAACCCATTTCTGTGAATGTCATTTCCATCGTCTGACATTAACATTTGTAAATGCTCTCTCGTTGTTTTCATCATCGCCTCTAGTCCTCATGTTCTCCAAATGCGAGAGATGGCCTCATGTCTGCCAAATATTCGTGGGGCCACGCTGGAGATGAGGGCCCCAAGCCGACCGAGGGCACCCAGCCCAGTGCGGACCCAGGGAGGAGCGCACAGAGGAGATTCAGGTCCTCAGCCTTTCCTTCCTCCCTCAGCTGGGACTCCGACTCTGAGAAAGAAACTCTAGATGGTAACACATGGCTTAATATCTTATAGAAACCTGTTGCACACTTCTCAAGTAGTGATTACACAGCAAAGCTAGATGTAGTACTGAATCTAGCTAATATATGTTATATATAATTGTTGTCCACTTATTGTTTTAAATGTTATTCAGTGTGCTTGTAGTCAGAAGTCTCTCATCTCTCTCTCTCTATGTAACCCGAGTATGCACTGTGGATTGTAACTGTTAAGCTGTGAAGTGATGTTCCTGTGGTTGTGTGTTTTGTGTGCTGCTATATGTCAGAGGAGGAGCTACAGCACTTTTCTAACCCTCACGGTCTGGCTGCTCACAGCCCAGGATCTCCTTCTTCTGGACTCAGGTGAGGAGGAGGTGCTGGAGGAAGAGTAGAGAGTTGTTTGGGTTGTGAAATCAGCTTTTCAGAAAATGGAAATAAACAGACTGAGAGGAGGCAGATTTTTTTGTAAACTTTGAAATACAATACCGTATCCAGGATTTTTTTAAACACTGGGGCCAGGACGTGTGGTGCCCCCCCCAACAAAACCTCCACAGACAAGAAATAGAAAGTTCAATTTTTTATAGGTTATTTGATTTAATCATTTACCTGTTCATTTAAATTTCCCTCAAGTTTTATTTAAATGGATTGTAGCTTTGTAGAAACTCTACTGCAACTGCATGTAAACAGAAAGCAAGTTTGACATTTTGGGGAAGAAGCCTATATAGAAGATTGATACCACTCTTATGTCTGTACGGTACGACTGAAGCTACAGCCAGCAGCCCGTTAGCTTAGCTTAGCATAAAGACTGCATACAGGGGTAAACAGCATCAAAAATCAATGACAGTCTACAAACACTTGCATCAACACGGAAATTACTCACCACATGTATGTTTCTAGTTGTACTCCCTCAAACCCCCCCTAAAACCCACAATAAGTGATCTGTAATTTTGACTTGTTTCTGGTAGAGATGCTGCTTTTCTTGTTAGACATTACAGGTGATGTTTTTCCTTTCCGATACTGTCCAGACTTGATAGTGAAGATGACCCAGAACCTGAAAAACTGCAGCACTTGCATAGTAAGACTGACTCACCTACCCCTGTGGAGGGGCCCGACAACAATGAGAGCACAAAAACACAAGAGCCAAATACATCTCAGCCTGGCCCAACAGAATGTAAGTACCACAAGGAAGAAACAAAATCTGCCTGTGCACGTGATATGATATCTTTCTTTTTATCTTAAGGCTCCATTCATTCATAATTCTTCTGTTTTGTCTTCACAGTGTCAGACAGTAAAGTCTGGAATGTATCTGAGAGAGCTGAGCTGTTTCTGGCCAAAGTAAAACCAAAGGAAGGTTGCCAAATGGAGGAGGAGGCAGACAATAGCGAGGGAGAGACAAGGCCCAAGGGAAAAGAAACGAAGGAGCCTGAGAGAGATGTGTACAGCTTCCCTGGAGACTCAGACCCCGAGAGTCCCCCTCCTGCCCCCTGGGCTCATTGCACATTCATTCAGCGGTGCAGAAAGAAGAGGGTGCTGCTCAGGCCCTTTTCTGGACTTGGCACCTTGAAGCGCACATCGCCTGAGACTGGCAAGCGGTCAAGAGTGAGTCCTCAAAAATCAAGACCTGCTGAGCCTGCACAGTTGAATCGAGGTGGAGGGGTTTATGATTTTGAAGAAGTTGACTTTGGAGAGGGAGCAGCGGAAGAACCGATCAAGATCAGAGACAGAGGAGGGAAAAGAGACAAAGAAGAAGACAGCGAGGTAGCGCCAGATAAAGAAATCTTCACCTGTGTGGAATGTAGCATTTACTTCAAAAAGCAGGTCCACCTGCAGGAGCACATAGTCGAGCACTGTCAGAGTGGTGCAGGGGGTGGCAGGCGGTTTGGAAAAGGCGGTCGTTTTCGGTGTGTTGAGTGTGGATGGAACCTGCCAAATCGGCTTGCGCTGGCAGATCACCACAAACGGCACCAGGAGTCCCGTCTAAAGATCTTGAAGGAGATTGAAAAACTGAATGAAAATGGGAAGGCAAAAGAGATTCAGAAACTTGACAGTGAGGTGAAGAAGCATTTAAGCCCAGACCCAACTATTGTGCAAGATGCGGCCTCGATTCCAGGCAAAGAGTCAGACCCAGAAATAGTCTCATCTCCACCTCATTCCCCAGCTACAGTTTCAACACCAGAAACAGGCGCAGCAGCTCTTGACTCTGACGCGACTCCACCAAATTCAGTTCGAACTCCAGCTCAGGCCCGAGCTGTTTCTGCGTACCGCCGTCGCTTTCTCTGCACCAAGTGTAACTTCAGCACAAGAACCCCCCAGGCACTGGCTAATCACACCAAGACCCACAACAGGAAGAAAGCTGCTCTCCAGGCTGACTCCCCATCTCCTGGTTCACCATCATGTTTGGCATCCACTTCCCTGGCCTGTGGACACTGTGCCTTCCTGACCTCAAGTCAAAATGTAATGAGGGAACACCAGAAACTTGCTCACCCTGGACAAGACCCAATCAGTGGGGCACAGGCTGATGAGACTGGCCAGCACTCAAGGTCCAATGTGGGTACTCGAATTTCGAAACCCACCCTGGATTCTGACCATCTCTCTGGGTCTGGATCTGGATCCCTGCCCGATGCAACTCAAGGCAAAAGCCAGCAACGAGTCACTGCCTCCGAGGACAGCACAACACCGGACAGCGCTGCAGCTCGGCCCACAGGACAGACGGTCTTCAAGTGTGTTGGGAACAGGAGATTCAGCAGAAGAGGGAAGACTTGGACTGATCTGGCCAAGTTTCGTCCCAGACTGGATGATGACAAGCTGCTCGGGAGTGAGGAAGAAGAGCAGGATGAAGATCAGAGCACAGGGCTCGACACTGAGTGTTCCGAGCCAAAGGCCGACTCACCTGTTGGAGTGAAACCGCACACGAGAGCACGATCAAACACAGGTGAGACTCGACGTCATGATGTACATGATAAGATGAATATGCTTAGCAACCAGATTATTGTGAGTATTCAGTCAAATATTTAGTATTTAGTCAAATTTCTCCAGAACCACCGTTCACACCACCTTACCTGCTTGTAGAACATCATAGAACATCCGAACGAATGCTAATTTTGCCCCGTAACTGCTGCTGGATGTGTAAAAAGGCAACTGCATGTTAACACTTTAGGCATTGACAACTTTATGAGGTGATAGCTTGCCAGTACAGCAACATTACTGTCCAACGTGACAAAATTTTCCTTCTTGAAGGTTTTAATGTAAACAACCCCTTTATAGAAAGCCGGTTATGGTTTCCTGTAAGTAATCAAATTTCTGTAGCAGAAATCCAGCTTTGTTAGCATAGTTATTTTGAATCCCTTTACCTGAAAGAGTAATCAGATTAATGCAAAAACTGGGGAATATTCAGATCACTAAAACTGGAACTATCCTTTAAAGTGTTGAGACATTGTTGAGGTCGAACTATAACACATTTTAGGGAGCAGCTTAGGTCAGACAGACTTAAAAAGCTTCTAAAAGAAGCCCAAAACCCATGATGCACATATAGTATTTAAAGTACGCATACTGTTTCAGTGTAAGATTTGTCAGATGTTGTTCTCTTCATAGATGACTGCTCAGCAGAGCAGAGCGCGACATCATCGCTCCCTCCCAAGAAGAGTGTGAAGGACGAAGGCAAGCTGGAAGTGGAGAAAGATGGAAAGGTTTTCTTTTTGAGGAGGAGCAACCGGGTTACTGCTGCTCCTGCAGAAGTTGACAGTGATGATGATGACGACGACATTGACGAGGAACGCGTGCGGCGTTTCCTGTCAGAGGGCATCTTGGATGAAGACAACGATGAGATTGATGAGGACGAAGAGGCACTCAAGAGTGTGGAGAGGAAATGCCCCTACTGCCCCGATCGATTTCATAATGGCATCGGGCTTGCCAATCACGTGAGAGGCCACCTGAACCGAGTGGGCGTCAGCTACAATGTGCGTCACTTCATATCCCCCGAGGAAGTCAATGCGATAGAGAAGAAGTTCTCCTATCAGAAGAAGAAAAAAAAAGGTCAGTGGCTTGTTGCATTTCTTTCCTCACGCTGTGTAGTTAAGTGGATTCTGCCTATACAGACAACAGCTTATCCCTCGACTTTGACATTAGCCATAGTGTATATTAGTTAAATGATCAATCTCTCAAATGCCTGGTTTTCACAACAGTAGAACATATTCTGTGCAATTCGGAGCTCACCTCTCTTTGGATTTGATTTTGATAACCACCTGGGAACACTCTATGTGATTTGCTTTTAGAAGTGGCCACTGTAACATAAAGCAGTGGTTCCCAACTTGGGCAAGTCAGCGTCACATCAAAAATCTGAAGGCCTGCAAGATGATTCGAAGCATGTGTAAACTGATCAAAAGGTATAATGGTATAAGTATGATCTGATATGGCTTTGTTGGTGTTGTTCCTACGATTGTAATTAATGTTGCTCTCAGACCATCCTTTCAAATGAACAGTCATGTTTTTGAGATGGCTTTTTTAAGCCAAATCATGATCTTTTCCTAAACTTAACCAAAAGGTTTTGTTGCCTAAAGTCCAACAGGAAACTTAAAAAAAGAAGATAAGTCAACAACTTCCAAAAATAATAAGTCAACAATAAAACAGTAAGTTTGAGGCAGGACACGAACCTCAGTCTCCTGGGTCAAAGTCTTCACGCTACGGACTTTGTCACTTTTTCATCAGCCGCTATGATGTTACTGGAGCAACATTCATATGATGTTGTAGGAACAACTCCGACACGGCAATATCAAATAACTAATGGCATAATGTTAAGCCTGTTCACCATCAACGAGTGTTAGCATGCTAAAACCACAAAAGTGCAGCTGATGGGAATGTCATTAGTTCTGCAGGTATTTCAGATCAAATGGCGATCTATCCAATATTTGTCGAGACATGTCACCCAAAACCACAAATTTAAACTTGGTGAAAGTCAGGGAATCACCAAATGGAATGGGAGTCATCCTCTGAGGACCATGACTGTCTGTACCACATTACATTTGTCCAATAGTTGTTGAAATAATTGATTCTGGACCAGAGTGGTGGACCAGCTGACTGCTGTCAGTCACTTTACAGCTCTCAGGTGTCATCCTCCACATTCAGTCT
Organism: Pagrus major; assembly: GCF_040436345.1. Taxonomy (NCBI): domain Eukaryota; kingdom Metazoa; phylum Chordata; class Actinopteri; order Spariformes; family Sparidae; genus Pagrus; species Pagrus major. The sequence continues at coordinate 6,893,298 of NC_133237.1, forward strand.
AAACTCCCACCTGTATCGCCTGCCCTCTCCACAGTTGCCAACTTTGACCCGGACACATTCAGTGTGATGCACTGTGAGTTCTGTAGCGCCGGCTTCGACACCCGGGCCGGCCTGTCCAGCCATGCCCGGGCCCACCTCCGCGACTTTGGCATCACCAACTGGGACGTTACCATCTCGCCGATCCACATCCTGAGAGAGCTGTTCTCCAGCAGGCCTGACCTTGTAATCCCCACGGCTCCCCCTCGGAGCCCCGGCTCTTCACTGGAGGAGGGTGAGGAGGACGAGGAGGACGATCTGGAGGAGGGAGGGGAGGGAATCATTGAGGTTAAGCTTGAGGGCGAGACGAGTGAAAGGGCGCCGAGTGTTGCTGCTTCTGACACACAGCCTTCAGCATCTCCTGAACATTGCAGGAAGGAAGACCGCGTGGAAGAGCGCGAGGGTAAGTTTTCTGTATTGATCCATCCTCACTGTGCACCTTTCTTATCGGTCGTGTGCCTGCTGTGGTGGCTGCTGAAGTGTTTGATAGTAATGACCTGGTGACTCCTGTCAAGTGTTTGCACTTTGAACTCAGCACAGGGTGTATAGACCTCAGCAATGACACCTGGAGGGGATGAACAAGACTATTACAAATGCATAAAGCAGTGGGGGAAATGTGGGTTCAGATGCTGCTGCTGTTGATTCAAGTGCATCTGTGTGTGTTTGCTTTTTACTGCTTTTCTGTGCACTGTGTGAAGCGGGATGGTGGCTGTCGAGAATATCAGCCTCAACAGAGTGTGTGTGTGTGTGTGTGTGTGTGAGAGAGAGAGGGAGTGTGAGTGAGAAAGAGGGAGAGAGTCCCCGATGCCCGTGGTTGATGTGGCACTCGGTGCATTTATCCCAACCTCCGCCTCCACTCGATTGGTCACGCCTTAGCTTAGCGGTGCATATGGGGGCAAAATGGCTGCTTCCACCTCCCCGTAGACCCAAACAATAGCGGAAAAACTGTCTGGCCTCAGCTGCCGGGAGTCCGATGCACTGCGGTTGCGGACCGGTGAGTACCGCGCGCTGTAATTCCTGAGCACCGCGTGCCCTCGGATCACACGGCGGCGGTGCACTGCGCGTCTCGCGCCGCATCTTCTGTCACATTGTATCCAGACAACAGCCATTAAAAAAAGTCTTTATCATGTGAGAGCGCGTCAAGAAAATCAGTGTCGCGCACAGCCATGCAGGTAGCCCATGACATGCATGTCAAAAGCTCAGAAAGCGGGTCATCGGCATTGTTTCGGGTGTTTCCGCTTCGCACGCGCGGATAGATTGTGATGATTTTTCCGCTCTTGTGATTTTGTTGTTGCAGTTCGCGCTTTTCTTAAAATATGCCCGTGAGAGGGTCTGGTTCATTGTGCACGTCTGGGATGACGTCCAGTATTTCTCAATGCTGCAGGATCTCTAAAAATTACCTACAGTTGCCCAATCCTCGCCATTTTACTTTGCTTTGATTTGTGATAGAGGACACGCTGTGCTTTCAAGTGCACGCATTTGTGCATGTTTTTCACCCCAAAACTACCGAGCGAGGCGGCTCAGGAGACGTGCTAACTTTGTGGACCGACGGCCGGTCATAGGCAGTAATCTTATTACAACTTATCCGGATCAACCAAGTATAATCGAAGTATCACTTTTACTTGGAAGTGTCGGCTCTGCTCCCTGTTACTCTGCCTGAATGGATGCAAAGTCAAGTTAGCGGTTTGCCACTTTGTTCCGTTTCTAAGAAAGAGAATAAATACCGGGCTTTATTCTGTAGTATTGTCTTCATTATAATAGCTGGTGTTATAACGCTGCGCTCCGAGGTGTCACATCGCCGCTCTTTTACAGTCAAGAGATGAACTGACAAGCGCAGAGCCGCCCACCAGACAAAAAGCATTGTCTGTCTCCACGTCTCTTTTGATTTACCGATTTGTCGCAGAAAATGGCACTTTTGTCCCAGGAATGCCTGACTGCGGGGAACCAGGACTGCCATGTTTGTTTCATACAGTAGTGCAATTATGACTTTTCATGACAGGGATTCATTACTTGGATTATTTCCACGCACAGAAGACGTTATTATGCGCTGTTACTGCGAGGGCTGATAAATTATAGGCAATGAGCTCACAAGACTGAGTTGATTTTCTGCCCTCAGCCTGCGTCTTTTTTTATTCCTCCTCAAGGGACTCTGAAATACATTTTCTGTGCTTCAAAAGACTGACTTTATTTCAGAAGCGTAAAAATCAGTCGTGAGATTGATTTCCCAGACACCGTCGTTTGTTTTTAAGGTGATTCATTGTCACAGTCACTTAATTGGCCTAATTAACATGGCGTTTCTGCACTTTTATGGACATTTTTCTGTGATGTTTCAGGTGAGGAGGAGGCAGCAGCAGCAGCAGCAGCAGCAGCCGAGGAAGAGGATGAGGAGCAGCTGCAGCTTCCAGCCCCGGATGGTCTGAGCTCGAGCCCCGGGAAAACAGGGCTGTGCAGCGTGGACACGGACAGCCTCTCTCCTGGGGAGGATGTGGACTCCAAGGGTGAGCGAGAAATATGGGAACGCTGACCCCCAGAGTGTTGACAAGGGATTGGATTTGCTACAGCAAAGCCTTATCATAGCTGTCAGTGGGGAAATTGTAAAAGTGACCTGAGGTCAGCTTTGAGGCGTGGTGACAGTACATCAGAGAGGGTCGTCCCAAGGGAAATCCTCAGAGGTAGACAAATGTATTTAGGAGCTAATGAGAGCTGCACTCACACTTGGCTGGTGAAGATGTAGACAGGAAGGGTAAGTGAGCTGACACGTCCTCCGGGATATCTGTGGCCTCTAAAAGAACCTCAGCCACCTGCTGTTGCTTTCAAACTTTCAGTTAAAGCCACACTTTTATAAAACAGTGAAAGAATACATTAACAGAACTTGCTTTGAAATAATCTGCTCTTCTGGTCTCTTTCTCAGTCCACAACTTGAAGTGCGAGGTGTGTGGAGCTCAGTTCGAGACGCGGCGGGGACTGTCCAGCCACGCCCGCTCTCACTTGCGCCAGCTGGGCATCAGAGTATCGGAAAGCAGCGGCGCACCCATCGACCTCCTCTACCAGATCGCCAAGGAGCGCAACGTAGACGGCCAAACAAGCTCACCTCTTCTGGAGCCCCATTCAGCCAAGAACTCCTCCCCGTCTGCTCCTCGGAAAGATGAGGATTTAGAAGACATGGACTTAGACGAGAAACCCATCCCTCTCTCCATCCTGGCCAAAGCGGTGAAAGCAGTGCCACCCTCCTCCTCCTCCTCCACGCCTGCACCTTCTCCTGTTGCCTCTCCAGCTCCGCCTCACTCCGGCTCCCCCTCCTCAGTAGTGAGGAAAGCCCCCATTTCCTCTCTGCTGCCCGTGTCTTCCCCCTTGCGCTCCCCGGAGCACAAGGTTGGGGGAATGAAAAGCTTGACCTCGAACCTCTCCGCCCCATCCAACCTCACAACAACCAAACCCCTCTGGGCCCCGCAGGAGAATGATGCACCTCTCAACCTCAGTAAGTGCCACTGCCTTCACTAAAGTCTCTGACTACTTTGTTCAAAGTTACTCTGTTCGTTGTTTTTATGAGTCTTACTTTAGTTATTCCTTCTTCATGTGCAGCACTGGAGGTGGACCCAACCAAGGACATTGTTTGTCAGCTGTGTGGCGCCTGGTTCGAGACCCGGAAAGGCCTCTCCAGCCACGCACGAGCCCACCTGCGGCACTTCGGGGTGGAGTACTCTGAATCCAAGGGCTCTCCCATCGACCTCCTGAACCAGCTCATGGATACTGACGAGTTCAAGCACAAAGCCAGTGCTCTGGAGCTGGACAGCCACACAGAACCAAGGGGCCTCACGACCACGCACTCCTCCCCGAAGCAGTCGTCCTTGTTGAGCCTCTCCTCCTCCTCCTCTTCATCCCTCCTCTATAAGGTGACCACAGCTGGGGCGGGGTCGACATCCAAAGCTACCTCTTCCTCTGCCTCATCTTTACTTGGCCCACCCGCCAAGCGTATTAAGTCTTCTTCCATGCGGGTCTTCCGCCTGAGTAGCGGGGAGCTCATGGCCCTTCCACACAGTGAGTGTTGATGGTACCCTCCAGGCTGTTGTGACATGTTAAATCCTTCACACAAAGTGGGCTTTGTTTGTAATATCTTTTACCACTGAGTATATTTCAGTTCACTTCTCTAACCCTACAGGTGAACCTCCAAAGGAAATAGGCTGCGAGTTCTGCGGGGAATATTTTGAGAACCGCAAAGGCCTCTCCAGCCACGCCCGCTCCCACCTTCGCCAGATGGGCATTACCGAGTGGTCGGTCAACGGCTCGCCGATCGACACCCTGAGGGAGATCATCACAAGACGGGGCCTGCCTTGCGCTCTTCCTCTGAAACCTCTCAAAACCCCACCTCCGTCCTCTCCGGGACCTCCTCGATCACCTCTGTCGACCTCCTCCTCTCCCTCGGCCACCCTCCTCAGTCGTCTCCCCTTCGCCTTCGCCCGCCCCTCCAGCCCTCCTCAGCCCGCGGTGTCCAAGTCGAGCTCAGCTCCACCGATGGCTTCTAGCGGGCTGATCCTCAAGTTGAAGCCTGAGCCGGTGCAGCTGGAGGTCACCACGCCTGGAGCTGTGGGGAGACCTGTCGGCTTTTCTGGCGAACCTCTCAACTGGAGCAGCTCTGACAGCGTTCTCCCCCTCAACCTGGGTAATTTGAACCCAAAGTTTTGTCTCTAAGGCATATTTATAAATGTAAAGGAATAGATATTCTGGGAAATACACTTATTTATTTTTACTTTATTTTTGTAAGTGTTAGATGAGGATATTGATACTACAAAATTAACTTTTTAAAGCAGCTGCAACAAACTTTAAAATTTTCTTAATTCTCAGCAGAGAGAGAGCTTCTCCTCGGCAAACATCAAAAAAATATGATAATGTGACCTGGAAGTTAGAATCCGAACTGATGACACACATTAAGAATAACTCCAGTAATTATTTAGAAATGGCTAATGTTCTTGCTGATGGTCTCCTTTGTTTATGTAGGTCATACAGAGGCATCAGTAGTTTCGAAACCATTTTTAGATTACCCACCTTCAAGCTATGGGCTTTTGGCTAAACACACAGTAATTATGAGGAACTACTTGCAGCTGCGGATGTGGTTTAGGTGAGATGCCCAGTGAGAGAAGCGACTGTTTGAAAAGGGTTAGGCTCCTCAAGTGGTTAATGCAGCTGCTGTAGCATCAGTTGTATCAGAACTGGAGAGTATATTTCATTGAAAGAATCTCCTGCTCGGCATTGGTAAAAGATGGGGCCTCACTGGTGGTGCTCATGTGCTACTGTTCATCTGATCGGTTGAAGTTAGCCCCTGACAGACGGTGATGGACATATGGTCTATACAATCACCTGCTAAGGATTTTTTGATAGTGTCTGCTGTCTTCTGAACAGTTTTCTAAGGGCGACTTCCCAGGTGGTTCTGTGGAACAAAACCATCTGGCGTGTTAGGTTAGTTTTACAGGGCGGATTGTGTTTCTGTTTCTTGCCTTGGCCTGGAGCAAATTGTCATTTTTACAAATGAGATATAATGTGTCAATTAGTGAGCTTTAGAGATGCTAATGGATGGATTTTGTCACTGTCTGACACAGTCAGGCTGGTGATTACCTGTGTCCATTCTGTATGCTAAGCTAAAATAGCCAGCTGTTGGCTGTAGCTTCATACGTACTGTACAGACCGGACAGTCTTATCAACAGTCCCCCGTGGGAGAGCACAGGGGGCACCTGCGGTTCAGAGAGTTTGGGTGTTTCAGGCTACCAGTCCACTAAATACCGCAAATCTCCTCTCAGTCTCAGTATCATGTAACTGTCAACTTGCAAAACATATTCACAAATCCAACAGCAGATATTCCTTTACAAGTCATTGTAAATTATTCAGTGGATAATTCTCTAAAAGTGTGCTATAATACAACACATATAGGCATTAAAGCAGTAATACTTACACCGTTATTACTTCCTTTGTTCTAAGCAGGATCCTTGAAATAATCATTGACTTCCCCCTCTGGTCTCTCTGTAGCCATGTCTCATGAAGTGGAGCCTACCAGAGATATTCGCTGCGAGTTCTGCGGGGAATACTTTGAGAACCGCAAAGGTCTCTCCAGCCACGCCCGCTCCCACCTGCGCCAGATGGGCATTACTGAGTGGTCTGTCAACGGCTCGCCAATCGACACCCTGAGGGAGGTGATGCACAAGAGAGGGACAGGCGGCTCCTCTCACTCAGACCAGGGAGTGAAGAAGGAGTCGAGCCAGGGAGCCAACAGTCCCCTATGGGAGAGCACCGGCGGTTCAGAGGGTTTGGGTGTTTCAGGCTACCATTCCACTAAATACCGCAAATCTCCTCTCAGTCTGCTGCAGTCAGGGTCCAGGCTCCATAAGCAGGGCCTCGGGTCCATGGGCACATCTGCCACCCCACCTGCAGGGAAGTACTTCAGGATGTCCCCACTGGGGAAGAGGCCTCTGTCTGAGGACGGCCAATCAGTGGAGACTGGCCACTCACCGCCACATCAGCTCAAGACTTTTTCACCTCTGCCGCAGGATTTCTCATTCAAAAGGAAACCTTCCCCAGACAAGCCTGGACACCAGGGTGAGTCACTGTTAGGTTTTTTGTTCCTCTGTTATACTAATCATTATTCTGTTCACTGTCCTTCTTTCCTGTATGTTTCAGATCCCAGTTGTGAGCTGTGTGGCTTCTACTTTGAGAATCGTAAGGCTCTTGCCAGCCACGCGCGAGCCCACCTGAGGCAGTTTGGTGTCACCGAGTGGAGTGTAAATGGATCCCCCATCGAGACGCTTAGCGCGTGGATGCGCAGCAGGCCGCAGAAGGTGTTGGAGATGCATCGAAGCTACATGCAGGGCAGCCGCTCCACCCTCAAGAAGGTGAGGAGAGGCGGACAGTCTTAATGCTGGTAATTCATTTTAGTATAATAACGCAGGTCAGTGCAGTGAAGGCTCTCGGACTTTATCTTTGGCCTCTGACACTACAGCAAAGTCTATTGTTGCAACTGTGGAGGCTTTTTTTCCTCAGAGGAAAAATGTGAAGTATCAGTAGAAGAAGCTGTACCTCCCACTAAGCGAAGCAGCTATACAATCCAAGATCATAACCTACTGTGCTACTTTTCTGACGCTCTCACTTTGCTCCCGGTTTCTTTGAATAGGCGTCATGCGTGGAGATCTAACACGCCTCAGCTGGTGGCTCGACAGACATTTTGTGTCTTGGAAAGCTTCAGACGTGTTGTCTAACAGCTTTGAGCCTTACTGTAGATCCTGTTTCTTTACACCCAGCAAAAATCACAGTGGGGACAGATGCCAGAACAACTCAGCTATTGACTTGATAGTTGCCATAGTAACCAGGGTGCCTGGCAGCTTATGTTTCATCCTCAGATAAATTATGGCATGCTGTTGATAGAAGAAAACGTACGCTTTTTTTTTTTTTTTTCTTTTTCTCCCTCCTGAATTAGTTTCTGGTGCATTTGCGTCACTGTCACACCTTCTCCCTGAGCTGTGATGTGACACACATACAGAATGGATCACCTTTTTAAACGTCCTTGTAATCAGATTGTAAAGGGTTTTTTTCATACTGGAGAATTGAATTTTTACTGTTAGGCCTGTATCGAAGGAGCAAATAGTCACTCACTGCATGAGACTTACCATAGAGACCCTCAATTGATCAGTAGATTGTGATAGGTATTTTTATGGTTCTGCACCCGGTTGTCCATCCCGTTCATGTGAATGCAAAATCTAACACCTGTAGGGGATTTCATTACATATGGCACAAACCTCTACTTGAACTCAAGGACAAAGTGATGTGATTGTAGTGGTCAAAGGTCACTGTGACCCCACAAAACACTCAAGAATTCATGGGTTAATTATGACAACAATTTTAAACACTTTTATGACCATTATTTAACGCCATAACTCAGAGACAGAGGTGTAGAATGAGTCCATATTTTATATTTGGTTAGGCTGCTGCGGCGCACAATCTAGAGATCCGGAGTCTCACCTATTTTTGCTGTGACATGTCCGTGGTTCTCGGCAAAAATAGACCTGAAAAAAAAAAAACGACCTGTAGACAATCGTATCGACATCATACCAGCGTTTGACTCCAGTTTTAATGTCTGTATCTGTACAATATGTCTCAGACAAGAGAAGAAGAGAGAATGCACACAACAGGTGAAGGGCAGGTTTTTCTTTCTCTCCCTCTCTTTCCCCCTCCCGCTTTCTTGCTCTTTAAACAAGGGTAAAGGAAATCACACTTTCATATTTATTTATAATTATCAAAGGCAAACTCCATGTAAACAGATGGGGCAGGCAGGTGGCACGCTGTAACGCTGCCTATGTGGACACACAGGCAGGTGAGCCGCAGCAGCTCAGCAATGCAGCCGCCACACACTGCACAGGCATCCAGAAAAATGGGGGGAAATGTTATCATAATGTCTCATAGTCCTCTGGTAACGTCTTCGATTGTCTTGTTTTTTCTGATTAATTGTCAACCTACCCAAAGATATTCAACCTTCAGTTATAGCTGCAATAATTAGTCAATGACAGAAAATGAATCGCAAACTATTTTGATAATCGATTTAATGTGAAACATTTGCTGGCTCCAGCTTCTTACATGTGAGGATTTGCTGCTTTTCTTTGTCATTTATGAAAGTAAATGAAGGTTTTAGGTGTATTGGTTGGACAAAAGAAGCAAATTAAAGCCGCTTCATTTTGGCCATTTATTACGATTTTTCACATTTTATAGAGTGAACCCTGAAAATAATCAGCGGATTGTTCAGTAATGAAAATGATCGCTGATTGCAGCCTGACTTCCAATGATAGAGAACAGAGAAAAACAGAAATGATCGACAATTATAAGCTGAAGCTCTTGTGAGCTGCGACCCTTATACACAGTAGTTGGAACTGTATATAGTGTAGTATTCATAGTTACATCACAGGCAATAAACATGTGTGTTAACACCCTAAAATTAGAAAATAAAACATTAGAAATGATGAATTAGTGAAGTGAGTGATTTGAGAAATGTCTACTTGTTTTTATGTTTATTGAAGAAGCCACAGTACTCAAACAGTCCTTAATGGCCTGCACACCCTCTCAGGTGTTTTTATTTTCAAATGCACCCCATGGCCATCATCAGCAGATGAAACTTAAATAGCTTTACTTATAACTATTATAACTATCATTGTTATTCACTAATTATTACCAGAAATTACGGCTAATGACAGAGAATGGCTCGTAAGTGGCCTTTCAGCCCATCCATTCACTCTCTAAAGCAGCTCACTGATACAATGACTTAAAGCACAAAGCCAGCATGTAAAGATCCCTTAATTGCCAAGCTGTCAGCTCCTAATTGGGCTAATAATTAGTGCTTTAATAATGACAGGGGCACTTGAGAGTTTAACAGTTATGAATGTATACGGTATGTTAAAACAGGGACTGTAGTAATTGTAAAACAATTATCCAGAATGGACTAGCTGCCTAATTGCTGATCAGAATCTAGACATTTTCAATTCCAATGTAAATGCCTTGATTTAACAGCCACAACTACTGACCTATCTACCGACATATCATTTAAATAGTGTAGTACCTTTGTGAACTCCTTATTGCATTAAAGGATTAGATTGACATACTTGTTTTGTATCAAAAACTTTTCAAATGGCAGCTAATTAACCTCATATTTTCAAAATGTAGTCAATAAAGCAGTTAATTAAAAAGGCCCTTTTTTAATAATGAAATAATATAATAGTTACCATGTCAAAATTCTTTGTGCAGTAAATTAAAGTAATATTTTTGACATTAAAAGCTGTTTATTTGCTTTCTCGCAAATGCTTAGATGAGAGGATCATTCCCGTCCTCACGTCACTGCGTCGGGCTAGAAATAATCCACCATGTAACCCCCTGTGACACCAATGTGTTATTTGTTAATAGAGCCGGGCTAATGGTTTCCCTCTGTTTCCGGTCATTTTGCTAAGCTAAGCTAACCTGCTGCTGGAAGTTGCTTCATATTTACCTGACAGACGTATCAATCTGCTCATTAACTCTCAGCATATAAGCATAAGTCCCAAAATATAAGGAAAAGAGATGACTGGTAGGTCTGTATAATGCAGTGCGGATCAAAAATGTGTCAGGTGCTCTTTGAAAAAGGTGAAACAACAAACTACTTCAAACAAGAAGGCAATCCAGACACTCCAAAAATCAGGAAATGTAACAAACAAGGACAGAAATGGTAAAAAGCCTTGGTAATTGCACCAGGACACAGCAGCTCAAGCGCTGATATAACGCTGATTAGAAAACTCATCTCTGTCCTTCTTCCAGAAGAGCAGCTCACCCCTCACTGCGTCAACGGATTCTGATCATATCCTCCCCATCTCACCGCAGAAGGCCTCCTCTTCCTCCTCCTCCTCCTCCTCCTCCTCCCAGTGGTCTTCGTCTTTGGCCGTAAGCCTGGTGCGACCGCTGAGCCGGGAGGTTAGCCAGGGCTCTTCCAAGACCTCTGAGGGCGAAGCTGGTACCAGTCCACTGACCGCTCCCTTCAGGCCCGGCCGCAGCAGTCCCAGCCTCTCGCGACTCGCTGGAGGCCTCCCGCTTCAAGCACAGGTGGCGCGCAGTGAGCTTAATGTCCGCCTGCCCAGAGGTACGTCAGGATACAGCATATGTTCTTGCTTTCATGTGCTCAGTCAGGGACATATGCCTGCATGTATCATACACATTGTACATTGTCAGCTGAATTAATCTTTTTTTAATCACCGCTAATGTAACAAACTTAACTCTGTGTTGTGACTGACACAGGCATCAATTCCTGCGTGGACTTAAAGTACCTGGTCAACCAACATGGTAATCAACTGGTCAGTCACATGAGCACAGCAATCTCTAGGCACTGCTCTATGGAAAAATGTTATCTTGGCCTACTAGCTAATTAAGCTAGCTATAAGTACTTTGTCAAAATATAACCATTTGACCAAAGATGTCAAACTTTGTACATTCTTAAGGCTAATATGCTGTTTTTAGCCAATTAGCAATTTAGCTTTATGCTAACCATGTAGCTGTAGGGACGGTCAGTGCACTACACACCTGTTCAATAGATTATCATGAAGTTTTGAAAAAACATTAAAGGAGACCAATTGCTTTTTTTTGCTTTTTTCCTTTCCTTCAGTGTTTTATATATGTTTATCTATGGGAGCTCCTCTCTCACCCAGAAAACACTGCTACTGAAGTGCTGGAAAAAAGTGCCAGAAGTCCCGCCTTAAATTTTGTGACTTCTTGACATCACACTAATGTCACCATGTCATATATTTGCATAATTTGTGCCTTACGGCTAGTTTAACACATAAGAATTCATTTAGCACAGCTGCTCTGTTGTTATTAGCTGTGCTGGCTCAGGCATGTGTGAGCTGACCAATCAGAGCAGACTGGGTATTTGAGAGGGGGCCTTAAAGAGACAGCAGCTAAAACAGAGCATTTCAGACAGAGGGGGAATACAGTGCTGCAGCACACGACAGTATGAGGGACTGGTGTGTTTTTTGAGCACTAAAACATGTAAACCTGATCTAGTAGTAGCCCAAAAATAAAACTATGAACCTGAAAATTAGCAAAATGTCTCCTTTAATCTCCCCACAAGATGAATCCCATCGATTTTTCCTTTAGCACCACCACGTCGATATTTGCGGTTTTGAGTGAAATCTTGTCAGATTGCTGTGAAATTTGGTTAATACATTTATGTTTACCTCTGGATGAAATGTAGCATCTTTGCAAACGTTAGCATGCTGAGACACTATACTAAGATGGTAACCACATCGTCTATTGTGAGCATGTTAGCATCCTGACATTAGCAATTAGCAGCCTCAAAAAGTCACTAACATGACTGCAGGTTTTGAAAACAGGCGACCGACCGCACCAACACAACATCAGGGAGAATGTGAGAAACTGCACTTGAGATGTTAGACAAATAAAAAAAAGAGTCTGTTGTACTAAAAGAAAAACAAAACACTGAAAGCTGTGTGGTTTAATCAGGGGAAATGAATGAAATGTTAGGAAGAGAGCCACATCACTGTGCTAGCCTTCACTGACAGTAAGTTGCCTTTTATCCTTTATTTTTTTGACATTGACTTGACTTGCATTATTTATTTATTTCATGCCTTTGAAGAGCAGTGAAAGCGCCACATTTTTACATCACATGCGTTGAAGAGTGTTCTTACAAAATTAACCTTGCAGGCACAAAATGTTCTGAAAGAAATCTGAAAAAGCATTTTATGGTGCAGCTCCATTTTGCACTAACCTCCTCCCCCTCCTCTTGTTAAGGTTTTGAGCGTCGGCCCTTGAAGCACCCGTCTTTTCCAGATGGAGCAGAGAGGGACAGCGGCCCTCCTAAGCCCCCCCGCACAGGCACCGTCCCAGCCCTGGTGCCCAAACCTCCCTCCTACCCACTGGTCAAACTGGTGGGCAAGTTCTACACCCTGAAGTGCCGGTGAGTGCAACCTGTGTGTGTTGGAGCGGGGCTTCCCAGCGCCCATGAGAAAATGTTCCGGGCTCTTAACATGAGATATTTTGAGACGGCAGCTTTAATAGAACTGTCTGGCTAAATTTTAGATAGACCCATAATCCCTGAGCAGCAATCCCCACCCCCACCCCCTGCTGAGCACTACTCCACTTTTAGTTGCTAATGCACTATTTTGAGAGTAGTGAATCATTTGGGATTTTCAGGCAATAAGTTCTGATATAACTGTGGTAGGAAAGTTTAAACAGAACCTGCTGCTCCCACAGGGGGGAATTTAACGCCATCAGTTCGTGTTTTATTGCCTTGTGTTAAAACTTAGCTGAAGCCACAGTAGATGTAGATAACTGGTCGTGTTCGTCTGCATAATTCCCAACTTCAATGTGTGTTTCTGTCTCCGTCAGGTTCTGCGAGGTGGAGTTTCACGGTCCGCTGTCGGTGCAGGAGGACTGGATCAGACACCTCCAGCAGCACATCCTCAAGATGAACTACAACAAGCCTGCTGCTCCCAAAGCAGCCTCTGCTGATGACCCAGCCCCGGTCCAAGCCTCCACCTCTACCTCTAGTACCACCTCTACCACACCTGTCCTCACCTCCACCCCGACCCGCACCACAGCTCCCAACAGCCGCTCCCCTACGCCTCCAGCTGAGCGTGCTCCGCCTGTCACTGCCACAGAGATAGTAAAAGTCTCAGAGGAGCAGCCCACCCCACCTCCAGCTTCTCTTGCCCTCCCCACCCAGACAGTGTAGGCTCCGATTCATCACTGTCGTTTGACCCCTTTTAGTTTTTCCTGCCTTTACAGTTTCTTTTCGTCCATCCGTTTCTTTCCTTTGGCCTTCACAAAGTGTTGTTGAGGAGGAGTGTTTCCCCTCCAAAGAGCCCTATGAGCACCTTCGAAGCAGCTTTCTAGACTGTTACCATGGGAACGAAGCTCTCCCGGCTTATCTGTGCACCGGGGACGGATGATTGTTGGAAGTGTCCAAGGTTATGAGGAGAGATGAACCGATGTTTTGTGTTTGCCTTGTTCATATTGAATGTCCAGGTGATGACGTGGACCGTTGCTGTACCTCTCCCCACATTCACCGGGCGATTTAGAGGTTTATGTAGCCCTTTAGCAAACTCCAACTTCCCACCTTTCCCCCTGTCTACTACAGTTTTGCCCCACCCTCTCCCCTTATGAGCAGTGCGTTACTGAGACCTGTGAGACTTTGACCATTTCTATCAGCATGCTGGTAGCGCTGGCCTCAGCCTCTCACCTAAAGGTCCTGACTGAGATTAAAAGACATTTATAATCATGCTAGTCTTGTGATCAAGGCTTCAAACATGTGGTAACACTAAGTGTTAAAAGAGGCACTTTCAATGCTGACATTGTCACTGAGCACTTACTCAAACGCACATTTTAAAATGGGCGTAATCTGACAAAGACTAATTCCGATTGGTTAAAGGAGCAAGAAGTGGAAGCACACCCAAAAAGGGAAAATCCCCCTAGTTAACTTTATAATGTAATACTGACCCCAAAACATACATTTTGTTTGAATGTAGCTTAAAGCACTTACTAAAAGCATATATGCACACACTCATACACAATCAAACATGCCCCATGTTACAATACCGTTGGTTTTCATGTTACAACTACTCCACACTCTGCTGTGTTCAGCACATAGGGCTGCTGTTGTGTCGAAGACACAGTTTCTTTTTAAAGGGCCAGTGTGTAGGACTTAGTGGCATCTAGCTGGGCGGTCGAAGATTACAACCAACTGAATACCCCTCAAATCACCTTTCTCTTCAAAGTGTGTAGGAGCACCTATGATGGCTTCTAAAAATATGTAAAACACGAAAGCCCCTCTCCAGAGTCAATGTTTGGTTTTGTCCATTCTGGGCTACTGTAGAAACATGGAGGTGCAACATGGCGGACATTCAGTAGATATAAAAGGCTCATTGACAGGTAATAAAACACAACAATTCTTACCCAGCGAACATTAGGACATGAATGAAAGTTCTTTGAACATCCAATCACAACGTCCCATCATGGCTCAAAAATAGTAAAAAATTGTAAGTTGTACCAAGTTGGACATCCCAGCAATATCGAAATATGATGTTACCATGAACAGGCTTAATCAGCTGTTCTGCTAAAGTTAATGTACACATTCAGCAGCTTCACACACCTTTTAAAACTGAAAATAATAACTCCTGTTAAAATGATGACACAGGAATATAACTTACGTGTAGATAAACTTTAATGTATAAATGTGTTTTTTATATTTATAAAATGGACATCATCTTTATACGTGGAGTGGATGTCACAGTTTGGACATCCATTTCACAACCAGATACATTGTCAGTCAAACAAGGGCACATGCATTTGCTTTTTTCATGCCAATAATATGATGAATGTGTCCTGGTTTGTAAGAGAAGGTCTGAGTGGACCATCAGACGGGGACCATTTGTGGCCAGGGACACGACGTCTCCATCTTACCAATGTTTGCTGGGTTGTTTTCAGGTGATTATACACTAATGAAAATATAATAATGAATATTATATTCAGTATCTGCCAGTAGATGCCCCTAAATCCTCCACAGTGGACCTTTTTAATCTCCCTGTCTGGATTGGAGAAGCAGGGCCATCGAAAACATTCAAGGTTACACATTTCAACTTGTTCTTGCCTTTCTCGACCCAAATCATTATTTATTTATTATTATGCATCTGAATGTGGTAAGCTAGGTCATTCTAAAGCTAAAGTAGAATGTTTGAAACTAGGTCAGAGCTGCACTTTTACACAGGTGCACAATGTGTGTGTGTGCGTGCGTGCGTGCGTGTGCGTGTGGTAGTTTGTATGTTTGTGTACATACATAGCAAATGTGCATTTGTTTCCCATTTTAAAGAGCCAGACAGAAGTAAAACTGCTTGATAGGAGGACGCCTCCTTCGCTCAGAGTGAGCTAAGTGTGGGAGCCTGTCTGTAGGTAGTCTGATCAGGACTTTAATGCATCCGTTCACGTGTTAGGATGTGCCAAAGAGTCTGTTTACTTCCTTGTCTTGCCTCTCGAAGAGCTGTTTACATTGGACCTGATGGTGGAGGAAACTCTGCACAGCTATCGACTTCTCCAAGGCTCCACACTGAAACAATGGACTGAACCGGCGGTGATCTGCATCCACTACCTGCACCGCCGAGTTCCCACCGGTTTGAAAGACTCGGGCTCCTGGAGCGGCTTCACGGGACTCATGTCGTTACTGTAGGGTTTAGATTACTCCAATTAAACATGAACACAAACCAAACCTGATTTTCACGCAGGGCTCATGAGAACTATCAGCCCCCTCGGTCCAAACACAGAAGCACGTCCGACCTCCTGGTGGGCTCCTGAGGCTGAAGTCTTTGCTTCAGAGTGTGTTCATATCAACCCACAACTGAAGCAATTACTGAAGGGTCCATGTAGGCTGACGACCTTTTAAAGTTGGTTGCCCATGTTGCAAACATGACTGTTCGATCCAAACCCTTTTATGGAGTATAGATACATACTATATAACTACATGTACTTAAGAAGCTGTTGATGCTAGTAGAGCTATCAGCAGTTCTATTAGCAAGGTAGTTAAAAAAATAAGTGATCTTAATTCCTCTATCGTGATTTGATTTAAACCTTTGATGCTATGTATTTTTTATTGCTCTGTGCATTTCTGTATTTGCAGTCCTGCAAGGTGAATCTTAGAGTATTTTTTATTTTTATCTGTTAGTCTCTCTCCAAGCTGAAACTTTTGGTGCTGGTGAGATTGTTGCAGGGTCGGGAGGGAGGTGGCGAGTGACTGAACGCGAGGGAAAAAACATTTTAGTGTGATTGTCACGTCCTGGCATCAAAGGACTCTAATAAGGAGGCCTTAAAGGGGACCACTTTGCACGGTGAGATGTGATCCTCTCTCTGCATTCACAGGGTAATGGATGCTGCAGCCTGTTGCAGGTGTGTGGCTGCGTTGCTGTGTTAAAACGTGAATCAGAGGCCGGTGCGTTACCCTTTTAAGATTAACTGACTAAGCCTCAGCTGGTGTAACTGGCTGTTTTGTGTGTGTGTGAATGTATGTGTGTGTGAATGAATGTGTAAAAAGACTGAGATGAGGATGATGATGATGATTAAGAAGAAGAAGATGCAGTTGAGGAAAGAACTGTACTGTACACAAAGGGTTAAGTTTTAAGTGAATCAACTCCAGAACAAACAATAAATGTGATTTCAATTTCAGACTTTTCTTCCTTTATTGTGACATCACAGAGCATTGTCCTTCTCTGCACTCGGGTCTGGTAACAAGCTGGCGTCCAGTTGTGCAAAGTTCTGTGGTTGTACTGGGTTTTGGCCACTAGGGGGAGGTACAATATTAATCTTAACATTTGAGACATGGTTAATCCAAGCACATCGACTAGACGGCAGGGAAAAACAGGATAGTTAGGAACTTAATTGACCTCAATGTGGAAATTCTTTTTGGCTGAAGAGCATGCATCTAAAAACAAAACGATGCAGTTAATGTCAGACGGTCATAAAAGACGTGGATTAAGAGCTTTAGTGTTGCGCTTGGAAACAGAAGTTGACAAAACAATGTAACTTAGTTGCTGCCGGAGCTTTTGATCCCAACAGGACTGAGAAACTCATAAAGTGCTCGGGAGAAAAAATACATTTAATCATCCACATTTCCATAAGAACTACACTGAACATGCTGATGAAGATCATGTGATGTGACTGAAAGCCCCAGAACAGCTGCTCAATGGACATTGTGCTGAGATTTATACGAAAGTATTGACATATTTTTCATATTTTTCATTTTTTCTACAACAAATGGTTACTTACAGTGTGGAAAACTTTGTTCTTTGTGTTTAGTCACATACAGTATCACCTCTAGAGGGGACGACTACATGACATTTTCTCAAGAGCAGTTCCTGAGGGGGGCAGTGCTGCAACTCTGCTCACAAATACTCTGCCAGCTGGGCAAAATTACATGGCTACATTTGCTACTGTAAACACTGGTTAATATTACTGTACTACTGGGAGCTTACATAATGATTGAGGTGTAAGTAAGTGCAGAGAAAAAAAGGGCAGGTGACGACTAATATGGAGTTCAGCCACCGCCGACAGACTCAGATTCCCACACACGTACTATATCACCTGCATCATGGGTCGCTGCTGAAGTGTTTTTATTGTGTGTTATTAGTATAATTGAAGTGACATAGGTGTGATTACAGTTATTTATTGGATGGAGAAGGGGGGTAATGTAATGTGAGGGGAGTCACTCAGTGATGAACCCAACTCTGCGTTTTCCCTCTACAGAGCTTTGTATCATCTTTTAGGCCATTGTCTTTGTTTTGCGACCTTTAACTTTACGTTTTGGTTTGACTCACTGCTCTCATTACATCATGCATTTACTTTTCAGCAAAAAAACCCACTGTACGCTACCTGTCTAGCACCAGAGGGCCTATAGACAATGTTGGTTAGCAGCTAAATGACAGATATTGGTTGTCAGGAATTGTTGTAGCGTGAACTTACATTCATCAGGTGGTCGTAACGTGACTTTAAATGAATGCTAATGCTGACCTGTGAGTGCTGGATGTAAAAATAGACAAAAATCAACTAATGCAGGTTTTACTGTGCAAGGAGATATTATTTGTGTGGCTGTATAGTCTTTGAATGTCAGATAATCACAGTTCCTGGATGTGTGTCACTACTTATTATTCTCATGAAATCCAGTAATTGTGGAAGTCTGCAAATTGGCACGTGTCTCAAAAGTTGCTAGATAAAAAAAAAAAAGCTCTTTGTTTTTGTTTAATTCAAGTGCTCTTGCCTCACACACGACTGCAGGGGATTTACGCTGTGGTTAAAATATGTCCAGTCTGTTTCAATGTCCCCCCGCAGAGACTCGGCCAACAAGCGCCGTACCGTCCTCATACTTTTGTGAGCAAACATAACACAGGTGGCTTGTGATGCACCTGTGTTTACAGTAATCGTCTTTTCCCCCCCTGACAGTCCTTGTGGTCTGTTGGACGGGATGTCTCTGATCCACAGAATGAGAGCATGGTTGAGTCAAAGAGCCTTTTTCATTTGAATTAAAAGCTGGTGAACACAATTGTAGAATAATGTGTAGTCTGTTGGACATGTCTGCTTTAAATCATTTTTTGATGAGGATGTGTGGTCTTAACGGATGACTTAACTGTAACTTTATTCCTCTGTTATTTCAATATTCTCCATCTGCTGCTCATTGATCGACATGCCTTTATACACCCCTTTACAGTTTCTGCATACTTTTGTCTGCCTCTTGTCAGCACTTCAGATTAGAAAGCTAATGATTTAGTCTCAGGCGGAGGAGAACGGCTACACTGTCTTTCCTGTCGTCATAAAGAGAGACTGATTAAAGGTTTTCAGTTTTTCTTCCCACTGCTATTTTTCTATCATCAGGTGAAGGATTAGAAAAACTTTCCAGTGACTTATGTATAGGTATTTTAAGATGAATACGGAGGTTGATAACACGCAAAGTTGTTGTTTTAACCTGGAATAACACATTTTTGGGCTATTTGTAGTCAGCTGTAACTCATTTTTACGTTGATATGACAAATAACTGTCTAGTTTCCCATCCAGCAGAAATGGACTATCATTCGTTTGAAGTGTTTTTGGCCATCTGATGTATGTAAGTGCAGTATTCATATTCATATACCTTTAGCTCTGATTTGATCTCCCCTCCTGAGAGAAATATCTGGCTTATTTGCTGCTAAATGTTTAACTGTGTTCACCAGCTAGTCACTAACTGTGTCTGTCTGTTGTTTAGGCAGGTAGTACAATGGGTTTTTAGAGCGTTTTTGCAAAAAATGTCCGAAAAGACTACCAGAGTGGTGACAGTGAACCTAAACGGTAAAGCTGTGGGCCAAAAAAACAAAGCAATCAGCTTAGATGTAGCTAAAAAGCTCTGTAGAGCTGATTGATAGTGCAGAGCTGGGTAATAACTCTCTGTGTTGTCATGTCAAGTAGCCAAGTTGTCATGTTATCCATTGTTAATAAAAGAATATAAATTATAGCTGCTTTAAGTTCAGATTTAATGTGTGAGAAAGAAAGAACGTCCCTTTAAGAGCGTTTGCTCATAAGCTCAGTGAGGAGACAAATGAACCTGCGTGGCAGAAAGACTTTAATGACTTTACTTCATGTTTTATGACATTAATTCTCCAACCCTGAAACCCAGGACAACACTTCCTAGATCAATTCTTATTACCTGGCTCATGTCTTCAAGTAAAGGCAATAATCCCGACCAATGATGAGGTTCATGACTTCTCCATTATTGGCTCCACAGTGATGTATGTATGAGGACCTATGCAGTAGCAGTTAATTCCAAGACCTTGTTTTCTTTAGTCTGTATTGATTGATGTCAGTGGACAAATGAGATCCTTGTGAATTATTAAAGCTGGGGGGGGGGGGAGCAAGCTCACTTTTGAAAGTATCGACCCAAAACACTCCCACCCCCTCGCTTCAGGCCTTCTTCTAGAGCCAATCCTCTAAAACACATGAAAACTCTTGCTGGGGAACTCGGATATATGTTAGCGGCTAGTTTGTTGCGTTCAGGGAGCTCTGTTGCCTTTCCAGTCTAATAAATAAATAACACAAAAACAACTCCCTTTAATGCCACATTCGTATAAACTCAAGCAAAATAGCTGAAAAGGCGACACGTTACTGTTAGTAATTACTCCTTACTGCTGTAGGTGCGGCTTTGTGCTAACTGGGTTAGCTTGGCTCAGGGGTTGTGTGCTTTGTGCTAACGTTAGCTGCTGAAAGAATCTATTGCTGCTCCAGCTGGTCTGATCTGTGCACTTAGGGTTACTGGGGTTAGCTAGCTGCGAAACAGCAGGCTCAGCAGCCGTGTACTGTGTATGCAGCGCATCGTTGTCATCCCTAACCAAATCCAATTCGCTCATGTCTCACTCACCTCTAAGAAAACACCTAACATCATCAGAATGAACATAAACAGTGAACATGGCTATTGTCAGTACTCATCACTGTCAAGCTAGCAGGTTAGTATTGGGAAATATCAGCTGCACTGTCTGTTCTGTTCTTGTACCACTAATGAGCTAGTAGCTTTAGCAACACATCTGCCCAGCCATGTGGAAGACCTCGGTAATGTGGGCAATGTGTCAGAGCGTTTGATGTATTGATTTCTGTCAGGAAGAGATTTTCAACAAATACAACAAAAAATGCTTACCAACCCTATCTTTAAAGTGGCTTATGTTTTCTGTCAAAATACATTTGAATCACGATCACAGGTTGTTCCTGTTACTGAAAATAACCAGAGGCCTAAAATTCTTTATTCCGCCTTGTTTTATTTGGACATGCAGCTCCTGACCTCATCCAAGTGGACAATGCTGTATTAAGATCCTGAAAACATCTGGGCAGATAATGTTGTTTAATTCCCCTCAGTTCATTCAGTGATGGGAAACTCGCTAAGACAACAGTATGGGGGAGGCTGAAGAGGCCCCACATGAAGAAGAGTTCAAGACCTGAACTGAGGAGACAGTTTGAGTTACAATAGATTCATTGCTGCAACATCTGAGTACAAGAAACAACTGTTGTGCACCTGAGAGGATTCCTCCAAGAAGTTTTCCAGCATATTTTTGGAGCTTTAGTTAAATTACGTTCAAAACTCAAAACCCTTTTGCAAATATTTTCATTAAAAGTAATTTGGAAAGTATTTCAGTGGTTTTCTTATTGTTATTTCTGCTCTCGTCAGGGATTGACACAGTGACACCTGCTTCTTCTTTTCCTGAGATTGTCCAGAACCATTCCCATCAAATCTAGAGGACAAATCAAAGGATGGAGTCCTTGGGGTGGGATAACAGTTGGGAATGTTTCACGTCTAAATGAGAAGGGGTCACTCACTCATGCTGTAATAAGTTGTTTAGTTTGGACGTGAACAAAAGAGAAAAATTACATAATGTGGTGCAGCTGCAGATGTTACACCACCTGCCAATACAGAAACACCTCGAGAACACAAATATCGAGGGGCAGCGCTTTGAATCCAACTGAGATCCAAGGGTGCAAAGAACGTTTAATAACATCAAACTAACTCTAATCCTTAACAACGAGACACAGATGGTAATAATTACGGAGGAGTTATTTATTCTGTATTGTAAATAACTCTCTTGGATTCAGATTCAGATCCAGATTCCAACAAACGGACACAGTATTATGTGTCAAAAATGGAATGTGAAGACACATTTCAGCCAAGCATTTATCTGTTGACATCTGACTCATGCTGCAAACATTTAGAAATAGCAGCATCATAATGCATAAACAAGTCAATCCCAAACTCTTTTGAGGAGTTTTATCACTCCCTGGTTCAAGCTGCAGCCATTTTGTAATGGAATAAATAAGATTCAGATGAAAGCAGGGATTGTATAAACCAAAAGAATGATGCTTGAAGTCTGATCAGAAGATGTTCGGCTGGTCATCTTTTGATGAACTAAAGCTTCCCGATTATCATGATGTTCATCAACGTGTGACAGAGTAAGCCGCTCCAGCTGTTTCCTCGGATTCCTCAATCTCTTATCACAGACCCAGCGGGCAGAATAACTGTATACCATTAAGCCAATCTTAGATATCTGACCGGTAAGAGGCTACAAATGAAGTGAAAACTGTGAGATGCGCCATAGTTTTCTGAGATATCTTTGAAGCTTCTTCCGAACAGGCCGGCATGGATGTTGATGCCACTGTGTTTTCTGCTCTTTGCT
The DNA here is from genome assembly GCF_040436345.1 of Pagrus major. Lineage (NCBI taxonomy): Eukaryota > Metazoa > Chordata > Actinopteri > Spariformes > Sparidae > Pagrus > Pagrus major. The sequence goes on from NC_133237.1 coordinate 6,915,560, forward strand.
TCTGCTGTCACTGTGCAGTGCTGCCCAGGTGTTTTCCTTTGGTCACTCACCCAACCCCCACTTGCTGGCTCTGCTCTCTACATTTCCTGCGGTGATTTGTATTGATCACTCACAGCTCCTTCATCTGATGTTAATATGCTTTTACAAAGATTGATAAGACAGTTGGCCCTGATGCGAGCAGCACATATTGCAGCAAATCACAACCACTGCCCTTGACCTTACTCATTTTCTGATGTCATTCAGCTTGGTAGCAAATCTTTTTTTTATTTTCCCCCGATGTTCCAACCTTAGATCTGCCAGTCTCAACCTCAAACTATGTGGAGCAACCTCTACCGCTTAGAGCTGAGCCAGTGAAAACAACTGGTCTCTCTTAAGTTAACACACATCATGACACCCAAAGTCAGTTTGACCAAATTTGTCGCATTAAAAGTGGCCAGCTAAGTGATGACAAAAAGCAAAGAGCATCACAAGGGTCATTTATCAAGCCCAAAGATGACGCCCATTCAGTCTGATGAGAACTGCTCGCTTGGCATATAGGGCAAAACATTTCTCTAGCTTCAGGGTTTACTTCCTGGTTGTGCGCAATAGAGTTTCTCCATAGATGTTGCAATGATTTCACAGATTTTTTAATTGCTCAAGGAAAGTTTTACAAATATTAAACCTCCATGGATCAAAAATTCCTAGTTGAGTCATACTCAACCTTGTTTGCAGTTTAACAGATGCCTCTTTTATGATGGTGTTCTTTGGGGAAAATGCTTTTTTGGCTGCAGGGGAATTTTTTGCTGCAATACCGGGAGTGGCCACAGGGCCAGAGTGGAAGCAAGGCTGAGCGGAGCACTCATATCCAGGTCTATATAATTACTATACTTTGTCAACAAGGAGCCACAGACAACAGCAGAATGACACCAGGATACAACGTCCACAGACCAACCAAAGGGTTACAACTCCAAAGCATGCACACAACCGCTAGCAGGCTAACTGTAGCTATCACGCCTGCCATCAATCAAAGTGCCACTACAGCTTCTACTAAAGCAAAAATAAAGCAACCTCATCTACACATAATACATACACTACTTCACTACCTCAGCAGCTAGTAAAATATTCATAGTGCTAAAATAATGTGAGCCGAGCTGCCGACGAGTCCTGCTGGAAAAAGCCTCCTAAACAGAGATTTTTAATTATTAGTTTTCATTTTGTTAGTTTAATTAATCTCGATGCATTTGTATGTTTTTCTATGTAAAGTACATTTTAATTTTCAGACCAGGTACTCAAAGTAAATGCACTTACTCCTCTTAAACAACTCCTTGACGTTGCTGACGTTTTTTTTGTTAATTTCGGTTTTCTTAGACAATCAACATAATTACCACAGCTAACCTTGCAGTGTGTGATTCTTTGGTGAGCTGAATTCAACTCCATGTATCCCTGTCTGGAAAAAGGAGATTGGCTTAATGTGAAAACAGATCCCGGACAAGCCCCCACTTCTGTTACGAGAATGGCTGGGCATTGCCTCTTTATTGGCTCATTATGTCTCAGCTGGCAAACAAAAGTGTGTGTGAAAGGCCTGGCGGTGGGTTTGTCGGTCTATGCTCGGGGACAGTTTTGTTCTAGTTTTGTTGCTCGTGGTTGGTCCAAAAAGAAACAAAATAGGGGTGTACAAGGAAATTAATAATGTGAACCCAATAATAAGAGTCTAGTACTTTACTTTAACATTCATCTTCATCTTTCAACCACGTCCCTGTTATTTTATTTGCAAAATCATTCAAGAAGTCCTCAAATGACAACATAATAATAATACTCACTAAATATTTTGATAAGATGAAAAATTCTTCTCCAGGTCAAACTGGTTTGAATGCTATAAAAGTTGTATTAATAGTCAGAAGTGGGAAAGTCCTTCATAGGTCAATCCAGTGTGATTAACCAGGCTCTCTCTTCATTTCACATCCATTTTTGGTGTGAGAGTGAGAGATAACCCCACCTTTAAACTGTTTTCTGCTCGCACGCATCCATCGACCCATGTCGAAGGGATTTAGCGTCTGGACTGATGATCCAAATATTTTAATAAATTAATCTGTTTCAGGATGCTCTCTGGCCCCCTTTGGGCCTCCTTCATCTTGATACACTTCCCATTCTTGACATTTGTTTTGAATCTTCAGAGAGGCTAATTCAGAGGGGAACTGAGGGCAAAAACAGGAAAGGTTCATATCTCTCTGTGGAGATTAGATCCGTGGACCCCTGAGGTGCCACATGAAGGTCCCAACTGGACCTATTGTTAGCCTACAAAGTCACACATGAACAACACAAATACCCAGCGCACACACAAAGTTGAGCACAGGGCAGGACATGGGTATTTTGGACAGTTTGGGAAAACATTTTTAAAGTAAACAGACTGAAAATAGCAGAACAATACTGTCTGACCATCACAAATAAATCTTGAGAAAACATTTCACCTATGAGCTCTCAGCAGTTTCCTATTTCTTTGCAAAATGCAAGAAAAAAAACATAAATCTGCACTTGTTTAACAAGATGTGTCCCACATGTTGAAAATCCATCAGTCTGACATGTCAGTTGAAGCCTCATTCAAGAAGCTATGAGGGCCTTGTTGACAGACGAATGTGATGGATAATAATGAAAGCAAAGCGCTGTTTCAGAGCTGTTCAGACCACCCTGAGACTGCCTCAGCTCAGAGTCATGTTAGCACACAGCCTGGAGTCTGACATGGGCCAGCTCTCAGCATTCACACACTCTTCTCTCTGCACATACGATGTTAAAGGCTTTGTCAGCAAGATCCACTGACTTAATTTATTAGATGTAACTCATAGTCTAGTGTGCAACTGATATGGGGATGGTAGTGTCAGTCGGTCAGTCGTCCACTTTCTGTGGATTCAGTCTGGACTGAAATCTCCCAACAACTACCGGCTGCTTTGATACAAAAAAAAAATCATCCTCACCTCAAGATGAATTGTAACAATTGCGGTGATCACCTCACTTTTCATATAACATTTGCAACTAAATAGTTGTGCCAGTTAGAAACGGTGTTGATTAGCAAATGTTAGCATGCTAACACACTAAAAGTAAAGGGTGAACATGCTTAACATTACACCTGCTGAACGTTATGTTAGCATTGTCACTGTGAGCAGGCTGACGATAGCTTTTTTGTCAAATCACCAATATGCACGAGCATGTACACTCTGCTTACAACCCCATGATGTTGTACATCACAGTCAAACTCCTGTCATGACACAAGATGATGAGGATTCAGACTTTGCAGCAATTTCCTGCTCATTATAGAGCTAACTAATAAGTGTGTATTACAGGAAAGAGTAAATACATTTCGGACACTTTTGTTGACAGTGTTGTATAACCTGCCCAAAAGTCATACTGAAGTAAAAGTAAAGACATCATGTTATATTATTTTGTCATACTGCTTTTGTCAAAAGGCGCCGCTAGAATCAACAAAAACTGAAAGCTCCTCGTAGCCACTTTAAGTATCAAAAACTATTTTTTTGGCAATAAATGTACTTAAGTACCAACAGCAGGTAAAATATATGTATATTAACATGTATGTTTATATTGTATACAATGACTTCAGCGGTTATTGGCCTGGCCAATTATCAGATTCAATATTCAGCATTTTTCTGATTATCTGAATCAGTCCCTTCTTTAATCTGATTGATTGATCAATTTAAGTATTAATACATTTAGAAATGCAAAGTAACTAGTAACTAAAGTTATCAAATTACATAGTAATTAAAAAGTACATTTGCCTCCAAAATGTAGTGGAGTGGAAGAATAAAGTAGCAGAAAATGGAAATACTTGATACATTTACTTAGTTACACTCCATCACTGCTTGTTGGAGTAGCCTAGACTCACCACCTTTATTTTTCTACTTTTATCGCAGACACTTAAAAATAGGCCTGTTCATTGCGTCACCAGTTTCATTCTTGGGTGAGACATCCCATAAAACAGCCTGCAGACTAACACAGGGTGCTCCACCGTCAGCGGCACTGGAAGGAGAAACTCCATGATGTCATACATTATCGGTTTTATATGTATAAGATGCAGATGTGAGTGTGCATTTCTTCACACAGCAAATTTTTGTATTACACAGTTCATTTCTACCCTATTAAGACATTTTATACTGATGATGCAGAACAATCTTGAAGTGGCGATGAAGAAAAATGATTTTGTCGGGCCCCTTTTCTCAACTTATTCAATCATCATTAAAAAAACAGCGTTCAAGTTGAGCTGTGCGCCAGGAAAACTCATTTCATTAATCTCTCAACATTTGCTCACCATATGTGGTCTACATGGGAGATGTTGTGAGCTTGACGGAGCGAATTTCCAGTTTTTCACTTATTCCGTCTCTGTGTGATGTTTTGGGACACAATTCAAATATTTATGTGTATTGTCATTTACTAATAAAAGAGAGAAAAAAGAAGCTGGCTAACCAGCTGCCAACACATTTAGAAGCCACTTCGAGCCAGGCAAAGATTAGAAGCAAGTTATTATGTGAACGTGTGGGAATGTGAATGTGATGCACAGGGTGAATCCAAGGTTATGTTCAGATTAAAGTGTATTCAGTATGTGTACAATCAATATGAATTAAGCTACTGCTATTACCTGGTTAGCTTAGCTTAGCACAGTCCACCTACCGGCAAACTAAAGCTTACTAATGAACCCTTTATGTATCGTTTGTTTAATCCATACATATGAATAGTGTGAATATCACACAGCGTGGCAAAGAAATAGTCCTTGAAAAACCACAATGTGTTGATTCTACATTTTTGAAAGCAAATAAGCATAATTCCTAAAATGTTGACCTATTCCTTTAATTTCATGCATCATTTGTGTCTAAACAGAGCAAGAAGAAGGTCAAGGAGGCTCAAAGAGTTCACCAGCTGCCTTCCTCACATTGTGTGACGCAATTTCAAATGAAGTGTATCTGGGAAGAAACAGGAGAGATATTTTTAGTCGTTGCCCGTCACTATGGACTGATCTGTCACCTCTGGATTTTACCGACTCAGAGGATTGTGAGATGCTGAGCAGATATGGCTTTGCGGTCTGGCGCCGATCCTCCTCATTACGCCTCCAGGACATCATTTATCATCACTGGCTATGTGAGCGGGCCTGCCAGCACACATAGAGATGTAACCCGCAGCTTCTCTGTCTCTGTCTCTGTCCAACCTGACCAACTGAAGACTGATAGCTCCCTGAGATTAAGATTAAGATTGTCTTTATCTATCCCACAACGGGGAAATTCACGTTACAGTAGAATCAGAAAAATATGCAAAGAAATATTAAATATTAAATAGAAAATAAATAGAAAAACACAACATATTTACAAAAACAAAAAGATATTTACAAAAACCAAACAAGTGGGTGGAAAGTGACTGTTCATGTAGTGCTTGAGTTAAACAGTCTGATGGCTGTGGGGATGAATGATCTGCAGTAGCGCTCCTTCTTACACAGTGAGTGTAAGAGTCTGCTGCTGAAAGAGCTGCTTAAGGCTTCCACAGGGAAGGGGGTGAGAGGTGTTGTCCATGATTGACGTCAGCTTGGCTGACATCCTCCTCTCATCCACCACCTCTATGGACTCCAGTGGACAGTCCAGGACAGAGCTGGCCCTCCTGACCAGTTTGTTCAGTCTCTTTCTGTCCCTGTCTGTGCTGCTACCTCCCCAGCAGACCACTGCATAAAGGAGCGCTGATGCCACCACAGTGTCATAAAATGTTCGTAGCAAAGTCCTCTGCACCCCAAAGGACCTCAGTCTCCTCAGAAGATGGAGGCGACTTTGGCCCTTCTTGTACAGGGCATCCGTGTTGTCAGTCCAGTCCAGTTTATTGTTTAGGTGAACACCCAGGTATTTGTATTTTGCCACCATCTCTATGTCCAAACCCTGGATGTTCACTGGTGTGATCTGTGGTGTCTTCCTCTTGAAGTTGATCACCATCTCCTTTGTTTTACTGGTGTTTATATGCAGGTGGTTGCATTCACACCAGTTAACAAAGTCATTGATGACCCCCCTATATTCCTGTTCGTTCCCCTCAGACACATATCCAATAATGGCTGTATCATCGGAGAACTTTTGGAGGTGACAGTTCACAGTGTTGTGCGTGAGGGAAGTCCGGTGTGTAGAGGGTGAAAAGGAAGGGAGACAGCACCGTACCCTGAGGGGCCCCCGTACCGCATAGAACCACGTCTGAGACACAGTCCTTGAGTCTCACATAATGTGGTCTGAAACAGGGGTGAGGGTGAAATACCTGCTTTCTGTCACTTGCCATGCTCCATTTAGATCAACACTTCTGGCCATATTCCTGTTTAGGTGTACACAAAACTAATAAGTCTTCTTTAAAACCTTGAACGTAAAAAAAAAAAAAAAAATACCTCACTCTTTTTATTTCTTATCTGCAAATTGAAATCATAAACAGTGTCTTCTGAGTCTATCTGTGTTTGGAGATGGGGGCATTGTTTATTCTGGCCTCATGCTGCATCTGTGACTGCTGCTGAAAACACCACTTTTGTTCACAGAGAAACACGCTACTGTGAAATGTTTGTCTTTTATGTCCCCTGGGAGTAGATATGTTTATAGTGGATATTTTGGAGGCTTAAACAGACTTGACCAAGAAAACAGCCCTAAAATTACGCAGACAGCTTCCTCACTTTGTGCAGATTGTCATGTAAACAGAGCAGAGTGCGGTTCATTCTGCAGTCAGGGACGAGTCTCGGGTTCAGGTGCCCTGATTTTATTGTACGCTCCCAGGAGATGTATTGCGGAAATGAATTTTTGGGGAAAAAGATTTGTCAAAATATTTGACAGTGACCTTCCGGTGAATTTTACAGAGGATTAACAGAGTAAACAAGCAAAGTGGCTTCCAGAAGGAAGGAAATGGACAGCATGACTGAAATAAAGGACCATAAGCCAATGAGAAAATCTGACTTGAGTCCCCACAAATCTTAATAAATGGCTGGGATTTATCCAGAATGCACTTTTGACTAGCATCCCTTAAAATGTCATCAGTGTTAGTTGTTGTGTTGACATCTGAAATAATTTGGCTGCATAGCATCTGATCTTTTCTTCATTATTCACCATAAGAGGCCAACTGCTGGCACAGGCAGAACAGTGCAAAGTGCTCCAGGGTGCAAATAGGGGCACACGCCGGCCAAAACGTTAGATGTGGAGGCAAATGGGTCCTCAATTATGTCTCATTTGATTTCCATCAGGCCACCTAAGAAGCATAGTTTGTATAGTTTGTTGATCCAGGCCCACACAGAGACCTCTACAAATCTGCAAGAAAAAAAAAAAAATTGAAGCTCCCTTAAGTGCAATTTATCAGCACATTCACAAGCTACGTTTGGAGCCAATGCTCCTCTTCAGACTCCATTTTTAAAAACATTTGCTTAAGTCACATGATTATACAAGCGAAAAATATTTCAAATTTATGATATTGTATTCAGTTACAAATCACAAATACATATATACATATAATATACACATAATACAAGAATATAGATGAACTCCTCGCAGCACAAACAAATAACATCAGGCAGGTGGGAGGATGTAGGATGTCCCTAAAACTATATATTTTTTAAAAGGAACAGGAATGAACAATTATCCAGCCAAAATTAACTCATGAATTTGTTTTGTCTATGACGGATTCTTATGATGTCACTTGCATCTTTTTGTAGAATGTACAAACATTATTACATTAACGTTATTTTTAAGTTATATTTGTGCCATCAGCAGTAGGAATATACACGTACATTGCATCTGCAGTCTCAAGTTTATGTTATTCATAATTTTACACAATAAACTACATTTTTTAAAATAATTTCAAGAAATGAAGCCCTAATTATGCTCAGCATTCTTTTTTTGCAACTTTCTCCCTATTTAGTAGTTTCCATTGTTAGTGGCAGGGTCCGCCAGTCTCAAAGATCTCAGTTGCACCTTTAACCTCACCCAACAGTGATGTCACTGTCCACTGACACGCCCTACAGTACTCTTTTACTGCATCAAGGTGAGATTTTACTCCACTGGAGGTCCGTAAGATTTTATATATATACAAGACATATACTGTACTCTCATATGGTGAACTATATGCAATCTTCTAATCAGCTTAAATTAAAAAATGAGTAGTCAACTGGCGGTGATAATGGAAACATGCTTTTGGATGTAGCCCTAATTGTTCTAATCTAAAATAACTGTGTGCACCACATGTCACACTGACAGGAGTTTTAGTCTTTCATGGACTGTAAATTCAACATCAGTGTCACATCTTGCCCGGGCCACTTAGACGAGAGCCCACACATAAAGAAATGATGTTCCCCATTAGTTAAGCGCAACGGGTCTCCGCCAGGTTGCTGAGGTAATAACCACCATCTGGAGAGGTGTGTGCTAATTGACCGCAGCTCATAAAGATCCGAAGTCTATGATCCCTGGAGCAGGATGACGAGGACACACATTAGCATCTCATCGCCTGCTTTTTAATGACTCCGGTAATGTCACTTGTTCCACAGAGAGCATTGAGGGGTGCATGGCTTTCCCATAACTCTGAGTCACCATGTGGCCCTTGCTGCCATGTAGATGAGGTTGTGATTTTCAGTCCCATTAATGTCGGCTCTATTTCAAGGACCAGACGACATTCTGGATACCAGATTGGAAATTTTAAAACATTAGGTCCTCTTTAACCAGCTGGGTTTCATTTGCGGTGCTTATGTTGTCGTTACGTTTTACTGTTTGTCTGTCTGGTGCTCTGACATTTTAAAATGATGCTCATTGGACTCATGGCGGCTGTAATTAAAGGGCAGAATGTCAGACTCTGAAAGACCATAACTGCTGCTTCAATGACACTGAAACTTGGAGAGGTTATCAATCTGCTTACTGACAGGTGTGTGCCTCCACGACTCCGATAAAACACACAAACAGAGTATTATTAGCATCACTTAGTGACGACATCTGCAAATACATTTCAAATGTGATAATGTAATAGTCGCTGAAGGGTAATTACTTGACAGTGTCCATTAAAAAGAGGTACTGTGATGGACCACACCGGTGTAAGTGGGATGGGTTCCATCATCTCCTAAAAATAGACCTTGTGGACACGTGGTCTGATATTTTTCAAACCTCACTTGTAGCCTGTCTGAGAGCCATTTCACAATGACAAACTGGAGCCCATCTAGTTTCAACAATGTGGGCGAAATGATGGGATGAAAGCTATTTCCGTGTTTTTTACAGACTTGTATCCAACAACAAGCTTTCAGCTCTGCTCGCCCATATTGATTGGTTTAGATGAGATGCTCTCTGAAGTCTGGGGATGCATTAAGGAGTGGAGCGGTCCCAGAGCCACTCCACAGATGAAAAGCAAAGACTGTGAAATGTTAATTAGACACCAGAAGGCTGTGAGAGAGAAACATGATCATCAGCTCATCAATTTCCGATGGATAGTGCATAATTAAATAAGTGAGGCTCTCTGCTGAAACACTCATTTCGGATCAGTGATGAATTTTGTGGTGTGAATTTTCCTGTCACCGCAGTTCCCCTATATGTGTGGGTGGGCTTATCTGCAGAGACAAATGCATGATTAATATTAAATATTACTGGACAACTTCATTGCAAAACCAACACACCTTAATGCCAAATGGTTAGACATCTAGGTCTATTACAACATGGATGTTATTTGTTTGTGATAACATTTTATCACTTGCATATTTCTTCTGCGATGTGGGAAGACAGCTTTATCACTAAAACAAATTATGACGGTAAAAGCACAAACATCCAGGCGATTACAAAAGTAAACAAGCCGACGATTTATCCACATTATCTTAATCACTTAACCTGAATTTCAAACCAAACTAAGTGCAAAAAAATGTAAATAATAATCCCACGCTGAAAATTGTTTGTTATAATTACTGTCGGGGACAGTAGGTCAAAGTTTCACCAGGAAGTCAGTCTGTAAATTGTGATGGATGTTTACAACAGATATTTTGGGGTCATTTACCGGAATTGCCTAACCCCACCCCTCCACAGGCCTGTGAGCTTGGGTTTCTCAGTTTGCTGTGCGCATGGGGCTTTGGTAGAGAGAGATCCTGTGTACAGAGTTTGGATAGTGGTTTCTTTTTAAATTCACATTAAAACCAAGAGAGCCAAAGTGTAAATAATGGATGAGACTGCATGTTCATCTGCTGTAATGAAAGCTGCAAATGTTAGCAGTTCTGGCTAGCCAGCCTGCTATCTATAATATTAGTAGCAACTTAACCAGGAGGCATGATTTTTTTTCGGGGTAACAGGTTATGATAAAAAAAATAAGCCATGATCTCGACAAATACACCTACTGTGTAGTAGGCTAACTGTAAAGACATAGATGCTACCCGTGTCAGTATGTATGCTAATGTTAGCAGCTCTGTCCTGCTCTGTTTCTATTAATTTCCTGAAAGTTTACACTCTCGTAGACCTCAGCCACCCAAGATAGCGTTATGTTAGCAAAACACATCCTAACCCCAGCAGCCTCTCTCTTGTAATGTTAAGAGTAAAACACACTGATACTATACCCCCCCATAGCATAAGTGTTTCCACTATATCATACGTAACAATTATATTAAAAGCCCTTTCGACGGCTCTCGTTTTTAAAAAAGTCAACGGGAGGAAGCGTTTTCAGCCAGGTCATGAAGCTAATGTAGCTTACTTAGCTTGTTATAGTAGCCGTTAGCTGATTAAATCTGCTGTAAACAGTTGTGATGTACGCCAACAGAAGTGACGGTAACAGTTAGAAATGAGAAACCTGCTTTTGTCCTCATTACTATTCAAGGACCTATTCTTTCAAAGATGACAAATAATTTGATTTGGTATATCTCAAGTTATCATTGTAAACAGCATATGTACCATGCTAAAATGGAAAGCTTACAACAGTAACTATTATCCTTTTTACAGCAAAGTTGGTATTTGCATTTTTTTTTTTTTAAGCGTGGGTAAACCAACTAAAAACAGGTGAGTGGCTCCTTTCCCATTGCCAGCAGGCGAGTTTGCCTTTTCTGGTGTGCAGGAAAACAGTTAAAAGCAATGTGGAGGCCAATGAAAATGTTACAGTTGTTATGTTTGTGTATCTTTTAGTTCAGTCTCTTTTCCCTACTCAACACTGGCTGGATAATGTTTGAACTGAAAAGCATTTATGTGCCAACATCCGTAACTTCAATACGCGTCATAGCTTAGCCCTGGAAAAGGGGCAACGATTGACGTGTCCCTCCTTTGTCACCTTTCCATCACTGCCACCTATGACTACTCAAGATTTGACCAGGGGAAAGAATAGTGATTGTACCCTTTTACCACTGAAAACACAATCCAGATGTTGGATGTTAGTGTGTTTTTTTGTCCAGTGTCAGTGCTGTGGCTGTTGTAGGAGTGCACAATTTCGAGCATGTCTACTGCATCCACTGCATTCACAACTATCTTTCGGTTACTCTAAGGTCTGTGTCTATTTAATCAAAAGACAACTGATAGATACACTGGTGTTTGAGTCCAGCCTCCACTGTGCAGGGAGATCATACCATACGTACATACACAGACACCAGACATGGCTTGATTTGCTAATAATAAGTAGCTAATAATTGCCCTTCTGGCTTCTTATTCTGGGAAAGCCTGAGACTGACAGATTTTGATGACTTGCCCATCTGTGTGTCGTTCACTGCTTTCCTGTTTATCCAACTTCCAAAACTTTTTTTTTTCTGTGACTGTGCCAGATGAGATTTTAGCAGCTATAGGCTGGTTCAGTTAAATTCTACAGAAATACAAGTGTTTATTTACAGCAGCTATTCTCTCTGTGATTTATTCTGTGTATGTTTCTCCCTGAATAGTTATTATAATGTTACTTCAAATTGAAATTCCACACAATCCAATGTCCAGCGAGTGTGCTGGCCAAGATGTGTCCTCGTCTGTCTGAGAGAAACAGCACTCAGTGTGTGAACGTTAAAGAAATATGGCTGTGATAAATTCCGCTCTGCGTTCCTCTCTTCTCACTCACAGGCTCTGTTTCTTTTACTGCTTATTGATTTTCACACATAAACTTTTTTACTTGGATTCTTTAAGTCTTCATGGCTAGTTACAGGAGGTGTTTGTTTTAAATGAGGCCAAACATGTGCGCCATGGGCCCAATTATTAAGATGTTTCTGTGCCAAATGAAAGCACAGGTGTTGGAAAATAATATGGAAACTGGTACGCAACAGAGATTGGTAATAGTTCACAAAGACTAACACAATCAGAGCATTTACGGGCATTACTTTTCTGTTATTGTCCGAGGCTTCTGCTCTTCTGTGTTGTTTACTGCTGTAATCCCTTTTTAGCTCATGTCTGTCTATCACTGTGACGTTTCAGCCTTAAATCGCAACACAATCTAATCACAGCAAATCATTTTAGACAGGCAACACGACACGTGTCTGATCAATAACAGCACTGAGGTGAGTCATTCTGAAGTGCGTTGAGCTGCTGAGTCATCACGCTGAAATCATTTTGCAAATGTGTCTGTGATTGTTATCTTTCATCGCCAAATTCCACACCAAACATTATGAGAATGCCATCTATCATCATCATAAACAGGACCTTATCAGACAGTTGACATCACGTCTGTCTGATCGAAAGTTGTTTGATCTAACTTTATTTTGACGCGATTCCAGCTTCCAGATGTTTGTGTGTTTTGTCAGTGAGAGTAGTGAGTCATTCTCTCAGGGTTTCTGAACTCCACTTTCCCGGACTGCGGCTCCCTCCACACACCCTCACAGACTGCTGAGCCATTAGGACTCTATAGGAAATCATTTTTTTATGCTTGCCTAACACCTCCGTTAACCTTTGAATAGGAAGGGAGGATATAAGCAGTGCTTCCTTAAACAAAAGGATGTTTAATTTTGATTGCAAGTGGAGTGGGGCAACTTTACCACACCTCATGTTGGCAAGATGTCCAGAGATGGGAAGAAAATTAAACATCCTGAATTAGAATAAGCTTTTTTAAAACTTTCATGACTAGTTCTGACTGAATATTTTCAGCATGTGCTGTGTTTTTGCCTGCCTGCTATCCTTGCTTGACCTGCACTTTCTCCCCTCTGAGCGGAAGGGATGAACAGCGGCAAGATTGTGAGGATTGCTGGGAATAACAAATTACGTAAACTAATGGCTCCGTAATGGATCCTTTCTACGTCGCAATGAGAGACATAGCGAATGCCATGGATGTGATTTTGAACAGGACTGTTCAATCTTAAACACAGAGGGAGCGAAAGAGTAAAAATAACACTCGCAGGAACTGGTGGTGCTGCAAATGTCAGAGTATATGTGGGGGTTGTTTATATTTTTTGCAGCTGTAAAACGCTACAAACATCCGTCACACCCACTCTCTCTTCTTATAACTGTTGCATAACATGGGGAAAAGTTGCTAAATGGTAAATCAAGGGAGTCATTATACTTTTATGACCAACACCATTATAATCGGGCTGAAATACTGTAGCAGATAAGAAAATAGCTTGATCCTCTGTCACAGTTATTGTGCAGTTAGTCACGCCCGTAAGATAAGCATGAGAATTATCCAGGCTGTTTATTCAGATTGATGAGATCTTAAAGCAAATACCTCCCTCAGCTGATAACGTAACAGAGGCCCTACATACTGTATCTGCCAGCAAGCCAATCACTTATGTACAGAAGATTCATTCAGAATAGCCATAAAATTATCAACATGCAAATCAACTTCAAATACAAATTTAATATCAACTCAAGGGCAGCGTGTTGCCACGTATAATTATTTGTCTACAGCAGAAACCCACTGACCCAAGATTGTAATCCATAGTGGATAACAAGCCTCGAGCTACATTGATGATGAATAGTTCAGTGATGAATGATACAATCAAGTAAATCTGGGTAATCTGGAAAATGAGAAAATAAATAAATAAATGTACCCACTGTTGCTAAATCCAACACCGGAAATGTCTCAAGACAAATTACTTGGGTGGGGATGCCACATGAGGTAAGCGTAAAAGTTAAATTTAGCATACCTCGTAATCTCAAATTTCCACTGAGTTTATTAAATGACTCATTCTACATTCAAATGCCCATCCATATCCGGGGGTGTTAAAAAGGACAATTATCCAGGGTTGACAGGGGCCATGAAAATGCAATATCGACATGCAAGTGTTCAGTATTAATACATTTTGAATAAACAGCTGGCCTCACACGTGACCCCTCTCACATGATCTCATGGGGAAGCAGACCTAAACAAAATGGAAATTAGCGTAGTAAAAAACAACTTGCTTTAGTCACGCAAAACAAAGCAGAAGATAAACACGGGTTTTCTGTTCTTCAGCGAGAACCGGAAGTGAGATTTTAAGTATCTGTCATAAGTAGTATGCTAGCTAACGTTAGCCTCAAATGCTACAATGTTTGTCTCGCTTGGCAGCACCGTCAGCTGCTCCGAGATGCCTCCCTCAATGGTTGATGTGTTCTGGCCTCGGAAAGTAAAGCTGTAATCACCCAGATTTGAATTCGTAAATATCAAAAATATTCGATATTATCTGGGTGGCCCCAATGAGTCTGTGAGCATTACCAGATAATCAGTGCTGGACAGCAAAATTTCACAAAGGTCACACGGATGTTGTCTTGGGTTGTGTATATATGCCAATTTATTTGACTTCTGTAACTAAAAAACACTTAAATGCTCATTTTGTAGACCTGCATTCAGCTGATTTGACACCTCCTCATTTCTTGTCATTATCCTGCCATTCACGATCCAGATCTCACTCAGACTATTCCAGGGTGATGCAGATACCCTCCAAAAAAGGCAAAACAGGAAATATGTGACGCCAGGATCCAGTAATCGGCTTGTAACCTACTTCAAGAGTCTGGTTTTGTGAGATGCAGAAGCCTTTGTCCTCTATTCATGACAGTTTTTATGTAGTGGAGGAGATGAGGGGGCAGTCTTCGGTGAGGCTCCACAGCTGTGCGGATTAGCACGGTGCCGCAGCCTGACCACAAAAGGAAAAATACAGCAGGGACTCACACAGTAAATTCGAGAGTGAGAGGGAAGATTATCACGGCAGAATGCAATCAGGCCTCTGTAATGAGCACTGTAGCTGCATGTAATCTGTATGACTAGTCATTGTCACAGATATGAGATTGAGCCACTGGCTACTGCATAAAGGCTATTTTTAATAAGAGTTTAAACCACAGTCATCATTAGGTTATTAAACATTTCTCCAATTAGATAAGTGATTTCTTCTTTTTCACCACTTTGGGACTAAAAACAAGTGCACATTATCAATATACAGGCCGTGCACTTGTAAATTAAAGCTGCTTTAATCCATTTTTTCTATACGACCAATGAGTCGATCAGTTGACTGCATGTAATGTGGGAGCAGTCATTTCACCAAAGCCCTGCGCCCTTTGTCACTGCTACTCCTGCTGAGCTCTCCTTTCCCTCACTGCAAACTGGGTGATAATGGCGCCAGATTTTCCACTTCCTATTCTTACTATTTTTCATACAATGATTTCAGATTTCAGACAGGTCTAAAAGCTTCTCACATAGCTGCAGCTTCCGCCACCAGAAATGATGGCTTAATTAAGTTAATGTTGGCTCCACGAGTTGGTTGAAAGCGCTGTCTCCGGCCGACTGTTCAATGTTTCAGGCTGACTTTTTTCAAAACAATAGTAGTAGAGGCACTTCATGGCTACATAGCCTACATGATATTGTACAATCCATGAGAAAGAAATTGAAATGTAGCGTACAGCTGGTTAGTCCTGGTATTGTAAGTGTAAGGAAAAATGTAAGATCTGACTGTTATCTTATGTTAACTTTCTTGCAAACCGTATGCTTTCACTTTTATTATTACAAGAGAAAAGGCTTGTAGGATGAGGCCTGACAAACATGTTTGTCAAACACTGTCAGGTAGGCTAGTTGACTGTCAGTCATTGTTTTTGCCTTAACTAGGTCCCCCCTAACCATATATATTAAGTAAATATTTGTCTGAGCAACACTAGATTACAACTGTAGCCTATATATTAGGCTCGTTAGCTGGACATGCTAACGTTTGCAGCTTATGTTTGAGCAAACAGGCTATAATTCTGAATCACCACTGTGTATTTTATTCTATTTTTTTCCCTTTTCACTTGTGTGACCCCGCTGTGGTCCTTGGCCTGAGGCTGCGGAGCACGTATTTCTTATCGAGCCCCACAGTGGCCAAAGAAAGAGATGCTGAGTGACAGCTCAGACCCTCCCTTGTTTATCTCTGTTCATATCTGGGAGTCAGTCTCCCACTAGAAGTCCTGTTATTAAACTGTTATTGTACTGCAAAAAGAAAAAGAAAACAGTGAAGAGAGCTGGGAACACAGGGACAGTATGGACTTTAGTGTGTATCTGAAGTGGGTATTGTTCTCACATAATGAAGCATGAATTTTGCTCTGTTATCTCCTTCCCCTGGCTTCATAAATTGAGGTTATACCACTTGAGACCTCACTGCACACGTGCTTACTAACAGCAACTAAATGTCGTCTCTTATGAAACATGGTAGGATACACAAGATCTTTTTTAAAGGCATTCATTTAAAAACCAATAGCGTGCGTGTGCAGAATCAGTGTTTTTGTTCTGTTCATAATGACAGTATGAAAAGCCCATGTGACATCTGCCATCTGACACACAGCTCAGCATGTTGAGGTTAGAATATCTAGCAGCAACCAGAGCGGCGAGACTCTCCCTTTATTCAAAATCATGATGGAACAAGACGTCCTGCTAAAAAACAGGACCAGTGCGGCCTCGCGCTAAACAAATCCGTATTTCAGGCTCCTGGTTGGGCTTAATCCTGCACGGCGAAGCTCAGCTTTTGCCTTTGTTTACATTCTGACGTGTAAATACAATGATGGATGGAAATCTCCCTTCTATAACCCTGAGTGTGAGGTATTCCCCTGGAGAAACTTTTTCAAGTCAAGTCATGTTTATGCTTCCAGTAGGACTGTGATTTATTGGTTTGTTTGGATGTGTTATTTTTCCTCCAGGTTACAGTCTGTCAGACTTTTCTCTGTCTGCTTTGAAAAGCTTTGAGCTCTTTTTCTTCCCGTTGTAAGGGAAATTCTCCTTGTTGAGGTAGAAAGTTGCTAATTACATACTTTTACGTACTTTTACGACAGTCATTAATTGTCACCTAAAACATTGACCCCCTGATGTTACTCTCCTGTAAACACCTCAGGTGAAGAGAATTGCCCCTCATATGACTTTCTGACCTGTTCTCATACTAGCCACACCTTAGGTGAAGGGGAATCTCCCCTCCTCTCACATCCTGATCTGTTCTCTACCACACATTAATTACTGAATTCAAAACTATTTAATTTCCCACATTCCTCCCTTTTGACACAAGGTGTCAACACAACATTTCTGGGAATTACATTCACAATTCAAATTAAACAAAACCATGAAAAACAACAGCAACACAAAAAAATCACTTAATTTGACCTCAAAATGACTCTTCGTTGCAGTAAATAGAAAAATACAAATGAATTAGTTCATCAGCATTGAACCCCGAAGATCTGTAATCATTTTGTTCGAACTAGTGCCGCTTTTTTGTTGTATTCCTTGATCAACTGCGCTATTGTGGCTGTTCTGATGTCATCTTCTTTTGGGGTCACCTGACTCTGTGTAGTCTCCTCTGTGTCTTCTTGTGCCCTCGTTGTTAACAGTCCATTGCCATCCTTCTGTGATGGATGGGGTTTCAGTATCAGTATCAATGACATCAGTTTGACTGGTGATTGCAAGTGAATCAGTGGGTGGTGTGGTAGGTATGAATATATGAGGATGTTTGGAGTCCAGTTGTTGCAGGCTTCTGGATATGCAGGAACAGCTCTCATCTTGCTGCTAAGCTGAAGACCAGGATTGGACTACAGCAGTTGTGGTGACCAACTCGATTATGGAACTGTAGCCACGATCCTCCACCAGAAGTCCTCATCACTTCCCCATGGGTTAGGTTGTCTCCTTCTCAGAAGAGGCATCGCTGTGGAAAGGTTTGCACTAGGATGCCTGGATCTGGATTCACGCTTCTTCCTCAGCTATCCAGACTCCCCCGCAGCTGGAGTCATCAACAGGTCTCCAGGCTAGATGTGGCGTTAGGCTCAGGAAGGGCAGCTTTTACCTCATGGAAGACAAGCTTCGAGACATAGTTAAGCTCACAACAATATCTTAACACTTCATCATCCGTATCTGTCAAAGTTTAGAGGCAAAGTCGATCGGTTAGGGACAGTTCAGCAGTTTAGAATGACATGAGACAAGGTTAGTAGAACATTTGTAAGTGCAATACTCATGCTGTGATCAGGTGAGTAGTTTTTTTCTGAGGGTTAAAGGAGTAGACAGCATGCAGAACATGAACAATTAGAGGACACATAATGATATCGGCTGTGGCCATAACTACTAACGTAGCGGCTGCTAAAGCTCTTAGACAATCTTACCATAGCTCTCTCTGTGGTGGAAAGTCATTTTGATTAATGACCTACTAGTCACTGTTTGCCACCATGGGGCTAAGTAACGGCTGTTGACATAAACCATCACATTCAGAAAAGAGATTATAAGTTGGGTTTTTTCCTCCATTTTTGTATTTTTTTCAGGGATTTCTAGGGTCTGGGAGGCCTAAACAAAAAAAACCCAAACAATTCCACTAAGCTTGATTTAAGTCAGTAGATTTAAGTCAGTAGATTTAAGTCAATAGAGGCTGTCTCTGCCTCAAAAGTCAGAGTAAAAAGTCAATCATGGTCAAATGTTTTCACCCATGTGTGATGTCATACAAGGGTTGGGAGATCTCCACAAAATTATGAATCCATGGACAACAATAGCCTGCTAAATCCAGTAAGGCAATTGTTTGTTTTTCTCATTCGCAGTTTTGGAACATCCCTGATTGTCTGGATGTGGTCGGGATCAAATTCGCGACCCTCCGGAGTATAATAGCGCATTGATCGTGTGAAAAAAGTTGCAACTTGTCCTTCTAAATTTTAGGGACTGCTTTCTGCCAGAAAACAAAGTGGAGACATTGTCTCAGTTTGACAATGCCCCTGTATAGGAAAACACATACAAAAAATGTCAACATACCGAACAAGGGCACTACCACACAATGGCCGCTAATGCGACAAGTTCTCAGCTCAACAGCAAGCAGAGTTGGACTGGAGAAGAAACCTTGTGGCATCCGCATCCAATAATAAAGCTTACCATTGAAAGTAAAGGCAACCCAGAACTGTGAGTCAGGATGAACAGGGATGCTAAATCAATAACTGAAACCTTGTAGTCTGAATTGTGACATTAGTGTTACAACATCTGCTGGATGCTGAACAGCTTCATTTATTTCCCTAAGGTCTTTTACTGGTCACCACCCCCCATTTGGTTTCTTTACAGGCAAGATGGGGGAGTTACATGGTGAAATTAGGGCATTCAACGATGGCACCTTGATTTATGATAGACTGAATGACAGGAGCAATGCCTTTAACAGCTTCGGGGCTGAGTGGATATCGTCTTTTACCTGGTCTAAAAGTTGATTTTGACTGGACAATAACAGAAGTTGCATCTTTTATATTCCCCAAAATCAAACTTGCTCACAGCCCTCAAGCTATCAGATACTGTTGGAAGTCTGCTTCCCTATTGGCCTCAGCAGGGGGTTAGGAACCATCATCACCTCCGTCAGCTTGACTCCGCAACCAGTCGTCAAAAGAAGCTGCTATTGGAGAAAAAGGCTTTCTTGGAGAAGCAGGGTTAACCTGTGGCTCTTTAGGAGATAGGGGTAGGGTTGAAAGGGTCAGGGTATATTTTTCTTCCCTACTTTCTTTCGCGTTACCTTCTCTTCTAACATACTCTACACCATCTTAAACAGTCTGTGCTTAATGTGCCTTTCACTGGAAACATTGTGCAAAAGCTGAACATCCTCAACCACATTCTTTCCGCATTTGTCTGCCCTTGTTTCAGCAGGGCCTGTAAGATGGTCAGATAAATCTTCTAGTTTCCCGCTTTTGTTCTCCATGTTTTTAACTGACTCACTGGGACAGATAAACTTCCAATGGGCTTATCATTCACACAAAATTCACAATCACACTGATCTTCCCCCAGCGTATGGTTGGATCTCATCAAGCAGACACTACCTTTGGGGAACTTATTCAGCCAGGTGGTTTGTATGACACATTCGTTCCGAGCAACGCACCCTTGTAGCATACAGGCTGTATACTTGTCACTGAATGTCACCACAAAGTTTATTCTTTATATTCTTATTTCATATGTTTTTTCACTCATACGCCCATTTTATTGTAGTGGGGCCTATCATATCATACTATACTGTATCATACCATTATATTACAGTATATCATATAAGATCATATCATCATCGTATACTATTGTATATTATATTATATTACCTGTTATCTGGTTTGCACCAAACACTCATATTCAATGTCTTACTCATCTATAAGGATTATCTAGAACTCCTTCAGCCTCTTGAATTTTCCCATCACAATGTATATATATAATAATCAGTTCTTTCACATGCTTTACTTGTTCGGTTACAACAGCCTCTTGCTGTATGGTTAGGTATACTTTGGTTTCTCTTTTTTTTTTCTACGGTTTTCTCTTTTCTACACAAAAGTCCACTACCACGAAGGAATTACGTGGGAAAAAAGGTGTCCCTCATGGGCCCTTACTCATATGAACTCACGACCACGTAGGATTTACTTGAGCAACCTCAACCCCCACCTTTGTCTGACTTCAGGTGGGATCCAGTCCTCGCAAATTCTCCTTGTTGCGGTAGAGAGTTGCTATTTCTCTGAAGAATTTTAGACTTAGTGTGGTGAATCAGATCTCTTTAATACATGCAGCATGGAGAGAAGACCCATGCAGTGTCCTCTCCATGCTGCATGTATTAAAGACATCTGATTCATCACACTGAGTCTAAAATTGTTTGGAGAAATAGCAGCTCTCTGTAGGAGAATTTCCCTTACAGTGTTATTATCGCAGCATCTTTTCTGAAAAACCATTGGATTGATCACTAAATAATCATGTTGATTTTACTCTATTCTGTGGTGATGTGGCAGGTTGAACCAGTGAGCATTACTTCATCTAAAAGCCATTGGGCAAATGACCTCATTCACACCCTGATAGCCTCTGCCAGTTGGTAATTGGGAGGATGTGCTCATTTCCTAGTAAGTGCTCAAATATCTGGAGGCCCCAACAATTTCTCCCTTGCCACTGAAAGCAGCTTGATGTGTTTTTCAGGTTGAGTTTGTGCTGGATCACTGAAAGTCCACATTTTCTGCTGAAAATGAAGAAGTTATTAGCAAATGTGACCACGCTAATTCACTAAACTAAAACAGTGAACATCACGTCACTGTGAGCGTGTTAGCATACTGGCATTTGCATCAGGCTCAAAGCACCGCTGTGCCTCGTGTAGCCCTTACAGCACTGCTAACATGTTAATAGACCCTTTTTAACTTCAAAAATTAAATCATTCATTTCATTGAAGGATGAATCCAGCTCAAAAATTGCCCGCAGCGAGCCAAGAGTCATATTCTGATACACACTATGAACTTTTGATCTGCTAATGAGCTTGAGGGACCAGAGACTGTGTGAGGTGCAGGTACAGCAGAGGCTTTCAGGCCTAAAGTGCAAAACTGTAACAGAGCCAAAAGGAAACAAATACAGATCTTATCTGTGGATGGAATGCAATTATCCTTCTTATTTGCCAATAAACACATAGTGATGTACTGTACTCACTCTCTTGCGCAGTCGGCCTCACACATGCAATGCTGCCCTGCAAGGTTCAAAACCGTCATGAGTGACATATCACGTCCCCGCAGCGGCAGACAACCTTGTTTTTAGCAGCATCCTGATATAGAACAACGAGTACTCAGTCTGTGAGAATTTGATTGCTATTTTCGGCTATTCTTAATGTTGCCTCATAGGTCAGAGCCTGTCTTCTTGTCCTCTACTCCCAGTGTCTCAACTTCATTTTTTAGAAGGGTGTGTGTTCTTTTACCTTTCTGTGTGTTCATGGTCTTGGTAGTCTACATAACTAAGTGTAGCTCTTGGCCTTCTGTAAATAATACTATGCAAATAGGAAATCCTGTAAGTGTCCCTGATTGTTGAGTGGACCCCAGTGCTCAAGTACTTGAGCGGTCCCCTGAGGAGGGTCCATTATATTTGGAGGTCAAGCGGAAATTGCAGCAGGTGATCAGTTGAATGCTACAGAAATGGGAATGATTGGGACAAGTGAGAGGGACAAAGAGAGATAGTATCTTTCAATAGTGTTATTGTTTTATTTCTATGTCAGCAGGGACTCTGTGCCAAATTTGGACACAGAATGACTCACACTGCAGGGAACTGACACTATTTGTCATGTGAGTTTCGACACAAACTGACCTTCATAATTCACCCGTTGTATGCCATTTAATAATGTGAGAAATGACTCCCATAGCGCTTATATCAGCTGTCCAGCACAAATATATGCATTCCTGATATAGGAACTTAGTGATTTATGACCACAGGCCTGTGTACGCATATTTGCAGTGCAGTGCATTATGAAATGTGGTTCAATAATTGTGGTCAGTTCCCGCAGTAGACTGAGGATTTATTTGAGGGTGAGTCAACCCCTTCAATAAAATATTTCACTATATCTGTTAGTGTCATTGGTTAGTCTTGCAAGGTAAAGTTTGCTGATGGGAAACAATCTGACCAGGTTATTGTAAACCCCATATGTGCCATGCAACAACCCCCTTTCTCCCTGCTTCAA